>NW_020439131.1:138405-142930 GCF_000699045.2 Agrilus planipennis
AAATGAAAATATTTATCAACACTATAAAAATGAATTAAAAAATCCCACCCTTTTATGTTTTTTTTAAAAATTGCGAAAATTCACACGTGACATTCTGATTTTTTGCAAAGGAAATCATTGTTAACCCAATGAAGACTATAATTAAAAAAGTTTACATTTATAACACTATTAGAAAGAGAAAAAATCTACTCGAGTCTAATTAATAAATAAAATTTATTTTCAAATGGGAACAGAGATGAAGAGATGTGTGGAAAAAATCAGGTGTGAACTATTATCATGAGGGTTTATCATCAGAAGGTCGTCAGTCCTAAGACCGGTTGGACACGGACCTTTATTCTATTCTATCCTGAACTAATCTTCGCATTTCCCTAAAACTAGAACAATCCGCATCCTTAACTATTTGCGAACAGTAATATAATCTGATATGCAAGGGAAGAAAAAGTAGGGAAAGAGCGAATATAAAGATAGGAGACGAAAAATTAGAAGAAGTGGCTGATTTTAGATACCTAGGAAGTCAGATAAGTGAGGATGGAAGGAGTAGTAGGGATATAAAGCAGAGGATAGCGCAGGGTCGTGTCGCCTTTAATAAAAAGAAGTCACTTCTATGCTCGCGAACGGTTAATTTAGAAATTCGAAAAAGGTTGTTAAAGGTGTATGTTTGGAGCACGGCGTTGTACGGGTGCGAAACATGGACAGTGGGAGCGGCGGAAAAGAAAAGGTTAGAAGCGTTCGAAATGTGGTGTTATAGGCGGATGATGAGGATATCGTGGGTAGAAAAGGTTAGAAATGAAGAGGTATTGGAAAGAATAGGAGAACAGAGGACTCTATGGAAGTCAATAAAAAATAGGCGAGATAGGTTGGTAGGACACCTTCTCAGGCATGAAGGTCTAGTCAGAGACATATTAGAGGCAGAAACAGGAGTTAGGAGGGGTAGAGGTAGACCTAGATTAGATTACTGTTCGCAAATAGTTAAGGATGTGGGCTGTTCTAGTTTTAGGGAAATGCGAAGTTTAGCTCAGGATAGGAAAGAGTGGAGGTACGTGTCCAACCAGTCTTAGGACTGATGACCTTATGATGATGATGAATATAATCTAGGTCTACCTCTACTCCTCTTAACTCCTGTTTCTGCCTCTTAATTAATTAAGAACAACAAGGACAATGATCAAGGTGATAAAGGCTTTCGCAGACTCAAATTTGTTTTTACTTACAATTAAACTTATTAACGTAAAATTACTTTTCATTTGATCTACCACTGAATTCGCGAATTTTTTAACCAACATCATCGTTGTGATTTTCGGTCATTCTCTATAATTCTTCGTTAAATAGAACCTTTTTCAGTTAGCTTTTAGCACTTTTGATGTAATTGACAGTTTTCAAAGCATATTTCTAGGTAAAAGCTAAAAGTTGCTTAAATTAATTCATGCAGGTTTTACCCTTTTTGTAAAACTTTTCATATGCTGTAATCTATAAATAGACCTTCATCCAAAATATTCATAGTGAGGAGAAAATTGGATTTCTCCATATTTACTGTTTGAAAAGATTTCGTGGAATCCACGCAGCGAGAAGTAGTTTTATACTACTAGGGAAAAAGGGGAATTCCTTTCCAGTCACCTCCAGGATTCAACACCATTATAATGCAAATAATTTGGATTATACTTTTGTAATGTAAATTACAGTTAACCTTCTTTAACTTAAACCTCCCAAATGCAACCAGTTATGCATTACTGTCATACTTTTTAATTTTAATAAGACATTGCTTCTGCGTACATATTTGAACAAAGCATGTCTTAAATTGAAATTATTCCTTCGGCTAGAGTAAAAGTACTTGTTGATTATAAATATGAAATAAAGAAAATATCTTACAGGGTTGGCATATTTAAAAGTGTTTAAAACACGTACTTAAAACACTCTTAAAAACACAACTAGTTAATGACGTTAACACGTCACGTTCAAAGAAAAAGAATATTTAAAACATGTGTTCAAAATAAACATAAAAAAACTGTTTAAAAAACTATTTAAAACGTAAAAAAAATGTTTATATTAAAAGCAAAAAACTGTTTAAAACATATGAACACATGTCTAAAAGGTTTTGAACTGTTTGTTCACAAATTTAATAAAGAACTGTTCTTTTACAAACCCTTCCCACCAATAAGTAATCCTTACAATCTCAGATCAGCCAATAAAAGCGCTTCGTTCGTGTTGTCCTTTGTTACCGTATCCTTATGTACTTAACCTAAACGCTTTCTTTTTTGACGTTGGCGTCACTAGCAATCGCTGCGGCGGATTTTTTAGAAAAAATAGAAATTAAAATCAAAAAGACAATTTATAATGCAAGCATCCCAATCTAGACTTAGAGAAAATTTTGAGTTACAAAAATTGAGAAATTCGAGTTATTGAAATAAATAAATAAATATACATGTGTACCTACAAGGAACTAATAAAAATTTGAGTTAGGAAAGCTTTCGAGTGGCAGAAGTTATTCGACTGCTTTTAAATTGTTCATAGGTAACGTAGAAACTATTACTTAATTATAAACAATTTCATTAGTGTAAGCAATAAAAACAGTACCCCATGTTAATGGAAAATATTTCCATTACTCATTATAAAGTGACATAACGAAACGGTAACGCATTACGGAAAGTAACCCTGTAACTTATTGCAAATCACGAATTGAAAGATTTATAAGAATGATACTGCTTCTATCTTTCTTTTTCGATCTTTTTTTTTTTTTATTTCATTCTTCGGTTACTTACGCCTGCATAAACCTCTGACCTATTTATAGGTACTCTTCCTTTGTTGTTCCTTTCATTCATTCGTAATCGATTCATATTTTCAAATACTGTAACAACTTATGAGAACTCACAGGTTATTCTGGCTTTCGGGGTGAGAGCACGTACAATACGTATTCTTATTGCTTCCAAAAATAAAAAATTGTTATAAGAGAATTTAGGTGTTAAAGTTTCTGTGAAACAAATACACAAGCTATATGTACATTTGAACATACACGTTTATAAAAAAAAAAAAAAACGGGTCATGTACTAGTCGGACTCGGGCATCGAGGGTTTCGTACAAACTTGTAGGTTTACATATCGAAGGTTAAAAAAAAATAATGAAAAATTGGCAAGATGGGTCGGTAGGATACCTTCTTAGGCATGAAAGGCTAGTTAGAGACATATAAAAGCAGAAACAGGAGTTAAGGAGGGGGGGATATACAAGATTATTGTTCACAAATAGTTAAGGATGCGGAATGCCGTATAGTCTTGGGGAAATGCGAAGATTAGCGTGTCCAACCAGTCTTTGGACCTTCTCCACTTGTTCTTATCCTGAATTAATCTTCACACTTCCCTAAAAGTATTAGAACATCCCACATACTTAATCATTTGTGAACAGCAATTTAATATAATCTAGGCTTTCTACCTCTAGTCTCTAACTATCCTCTCGTACCTAAGAAGGTATCCTACCGATCTATCTTGCCAATTTTTCATTATCTTTCATAGCTCTCTCTGTTCTCCTACTTTTCCTAAACTTTTAACGAGGAGTATGAACATAGAATGTTAGAATTATGAAGCAAGTAGAAAAGTTAGAAAATTTAAAAAGAAATGAGAAATAGGTCCCCTTCAGACTTAAGAGCGTCGTCAAGAGAGGACAGATGGGGGCGGCTGTCCACCCCTTAGCGGCTCAAACTTTCGTATTAGTACCCAAATATCAACATTTTTGTTCTGAAAAAAATATACAAAATTTCTGCAAAAAGCAACCGATTGTATTTAACTATAAAATTATATTTTTCATGACAAAAATGATAACCGAACCTTAACGATTCATTTTATGCCAAGGATGAAAGAAAGAAGGCTGTTTCCTTCTTCAACGAAAAATACCCAGGTGAGAGTCTAGTATAAATATATTATATATACAAATGGTTCATTTGTGTTTCCTCGGCTATTTTGTAGAGAGTCAGATAAGTCAAGACGGAAGGAGTAGTACAGATATAAAGCAGACGATAGTGCAGGGTCGAATCGCCTTCAATAAAGAGAAGTCACTTCTACACTCGCGAACGATTAATTTAGAAATTCAAAAAAGCTTATTAATGGTGTAAGTCTGGAGCGCGATCCTGTACGGGTGCAAAACATGGATGGTCGGCGCGGCGAAAAAGAAAAAATTAGAATCGTTCGAAATGTGGTGTTACCGACGAATGATGGGGATACCGTGGATAGAGAAGGTTAAAAGTGAAGAGTTATTAGAAAGAATAGGAGAACAGAGTATTCTATGGAAGTCAATAAGAAATAGGCGAGATAGTTTGGTAGGACACCTTCTCAGGCATGATGGTCTATTCAGAGACATATTAGAGGTAGAAACAGGAGTTAAGAGGAGTAGAGGTAGACATATATTAGATTACTATTCACAAACAGTTAAGGATGTGGTATATTCTAGTTTTAGGGAAATACGAAATTAGCTAAGAATAGGAAAGAGTGGAGGTGCGTGTCCAACTAGCTAGTCTTAGGACTGACGGCCTTAATATGATGATGAT
>NW_020439131.1:149821-155743 GCF_000699045.2 Agrilus planipennis
ATACAGAGTTCAAAAAAAGAAAGTCGACAGCCCAAGGATGGTGACAATCAATGATACAGAGTTCAATAAACGAAACTTGAAAGCCCAAGTGTGGTCACAATCAATGACACAGAGTTCAAAAAAATGAACTTGACTGCCCAAACATCAATAATACAGAGTTCAAGAAAAGAAAGTCAACAGCCCAAGGATGGTGACAATCAATGATACAGAGTTAAAGAAAAGAAACTTGACAGTCCAAGGTTGGTCATAGTCAGTGACACAAAGTTCAATAAACGAAACTTGATAGCCCAAGGATAGTCACAATCAATGATACAGAGTTCAAAAAAATAAACTTGACTGTCCAAACATAGTCATAATCAACGATACAGAGTTCAACAAAAGAAAGTCGACAGCCCAAAAGTGGTGACAATGCATGATACAGAGTTCAATAAACGAAACTTGAAAGCCCAAGGGTGGTCACAACCAATGAAACAAAGTTCAAAAAAATAAACTTGACTGCCCAAGCATAGTCATAATCAATGATACAGAGTTCAAGAAAAGAAAGTCAACAGCCCAAGGATGGTGACAATCAATGATACAAAGTTCAATAAACGAAACTAGAAAGCCCAANCTAGTCTTAGGACTGACGGCCTTAATATGATGATGATAATAGACTGGTGGAAGTGTTGGACCGCGCTAATCCCTCTGACTCATTTATTTATTTAGATATTTACTAATAGCCTAACAGGGTTTAGGAGTTGCATACAGGGTGATAATGAAAAAAAACAAATAAAATAAAATCGAAAAATTAAAAATTTATTTCAAAAGTCAAAAATCACGCACTTAAAATTCATTAACTTTCTTTATCTTTCATCTAATTTTTTATAGCTAGTGTTTATTTTCTTTTGCTGCTAATTTTTAACAGCTGCACCAAATCAAATTTTACATATATGTCTCGTAAAATTAATTATGTGCAAAATTCCTGAACAAAGTTTAAATGAGTAACTGAACGAAACATCTGCAAATTTGATTTTCTAAAACTAAAAAAAAAAAATGGTAATGAAACAAAATTTAACTAATAAATGTTAAAATTCAAATAATAAATAAAGATTTCATAATTTTTGATAGAATTTTGATTTTTTTTCAATTTTATTTTACTTCTTTCTTTATTCAATACAATTTCACCATCGACATTGCAATCATTAAGTTGGGAGTATCAGTCGTTAAGGGTTGTTTACTATAAATATTATAAATTATTATTACTTATTATTACTCATTCAATAATTTACAAAAAATCCAAGAAAGTTGTTTTAACGAAAACAGAAGAATTGTATTGATTTGTACCTATAATTTTTATTTTCTTGCTCTCCCCCCTGACCCCTTAGCTGGCGACGCCCTTGTTCGGACTCCTTCAGAAACAGGAAGGCTCAATTAAAAATTTATTAGAAGCACGATCAGTAGGAAAGAGGGGCAAAGGTAAACCTAGACCCATCAGATTTGATTACTATTAGAGGTATAGGGTATTCCAGTTTTAAAGAAATACGAAAATTGGCACAGGTTGTAAGTAGGTGGAGATGGGTCCAATAGGTCTTCGGACTGATAACCTTAAGATGATTGATTAATTTTTCTTTTGCCCGAACTCAATTTCCAATAAATTCAACTCAAAAATCTTAGACCATTATCACAGTTTTTTTTTTCAAAAGAAGACGTTTTTCTCAATATTAACGTAAACCTGTCTCGATTCTATATTTAGGTTTACAAACAAAATATTAAATAAAAAAAAAAATAAAAAAAAATTGAGCAAATTCGGGAATCGGAAACTTCATTGAGAGCTCGAAGGCGAGAATCTATTTATCCATATACATATACATCTGCCTACACACAGGAAGTGCTAGTGTGCGTTTTTAGCCACCCCCGAGACGGCGGGCGTCAAGGCGCTTGCTCTCCATTATTGATGGGGCGGAATTGTGTGCGCCGAAAGTAGGTAATTCATTCAGTCGGATCAGATGTGACCAATGGTACTGTGGAACGGTGCTCCTTTGACAATAAGTGACGAAACGTTGATTGAGAAAAAGCAACAGGACCAACACCATGGGCAATTTCCGACATTTTTTAATCCTTTGTAAGTATCCGCGCACGACAATTTGCATGTTACTTGCTCCGATTAAAGTTTCCCACTTGGACGTATGAATCGCGAGTCGGCCTTTTAATGTTCGTTACCTTTGCTCTTTCGCGTACGAGGTGAAAGGACGTGGGTGTTCACACATTTTTCACAAAGCGACGAAAATGTATTATGTACCTAGTTACAAGGGAAAGGTCAAAACAGGGTTTGGAAATAAATTTCCGTAACGTCCAAAATAATTGCCTATAAATTCTGGTCTTAAATAGAGAAAAAAATCAAATGCACAGGTTTCTTGTTGTGATTTTTCATTCATATATCCATATAAAACAATTTAATTGACGACATTATAAATTTCTCAAAAACTATCAAAATTTTTGCTCGCAAAATGGGTAGGCTCCAGTACCGTTACTTATTTTTTGTTCATAATTTTATTTTCAGCAGTTTCAGAAACGAACAGGAAGAAAGTATACTTTTTAATTCACCCTCATTCTAATCAATCCATTTTGATACTACACTTAATAATTGAAAAATACGAAAGTATGTTTTGTTTCGAATTTCTACCTTTAATAGTTTTCCAAAAAGACGGGGAAAACTGAGTAATTTGATAAGTAGGTATTAAATTTTTCTTACAGAGATACATAGAACATTAAAAAAAATCAAAACAAAACAATATTATGCAAGAAATCTTGATACGAGTGAAATTCTGTCATGTTTCAAGTCATTTGAATTCTAAAAGTTTTGAAATTACAGTGCCGTTAATTAACACCATACATAAAACTGTACATAATTTTGGTTAAAATTCATTCTATTTAGAAGCCAAATGAGAAGTATTACATATGGTATATTTAAGCGTTCTACTCTGTTTGAAATTCTTATTGTAGTTCCACCTCTTACAATTTAGTATTTTATAGGAACTGTCATGTTGTTTAATGAACAAAAAAAAATGAGAAACCTTCTAAGTTTTGAAACAAGTAGTAATAATAATAAATTTTAAAATATAAATTGTACCCATTCAAAACTTTTGATAAGGTTTTTACAGTTCAAAAAATTAACAGAGATTGAAAGGATTGACCAAAAAACTGAATTTAATTTTAAAGTAAAGAGAAATTATTGTTGATCGGCTACTTTTTTAATATTTACGAAATAAGCGGTTTGCATAAAATTGAATCAGAATGTAGATTTGCTTTCATTAACAAAAAATTGGTCTTGCATATGATTGTTAATGACAATGAATATAATCCCATCTTCTGTATGATGCTCAGATGTTCCACGTAATGTCAGAAACCTATGATGTGCTGACGAGAACTAATAAGTTAGAAATAGCGATTTATGTGTGGTATTGTCGATAAATTACTGACTAACAACTCAATATTATGTATACATGTATATATACAGGGTGCAATAGAAATAAGCGCTGAGCTAGCACCTCCTGCAAAATAATAAAACGAGAAAAACGCAATTGAAAATACAGGTAAGTACAATTTCCTCCCTGGTAAAGGATACGATCAGCAACACCGCACTCAATCTGCTGGTAATTACAAGCATCAGTATAGTTTTTGTTTTGAATTCTTTTTGCTTATTAATTGTTTAAATGTTACATTAGATTAAGTGTGATTCAGGGTGTTTACGCTAACAGTTAACCTCTAGTATCAGGTAACCGATGTGGATTTTAATAAACTAATTCAGATATGCAACATCAAGCATGAGTATAGGTCAGTATATCACTGTAGAAGAGTTTTTGTCTTTCGTTTTATAGATTGTCCGGTCTCATGCTGGCATTATGTAGAATTTCTAGACTACGAAAGAAAAGTACTTTAAACATTGCATAAATGACAACGAAATCCTAATAGAGTGTCTGGGCATTCTATAGAATGTCCGACTTATATACTTTGCCGGCATGAATTTCCAAATTTGTATTTTATTTGGCTAGGTGCAGCAGCAATTTCAACCGTGTCTCCAATTGACCTGCCAAATGCTGTAACATCGAAACCGAAACATCCAAAACCTCCAACAACTGCATCGGGAAATGGAACGAACATAAAGGTCACATCTGACTACGTGCAGTATAGCGTCAAGGAGAGCGACGGATCAACATGCATTCTCTTTAGAGCTGATGCTATGATAGAGGTACGGATCACTTTATGTATCTGACGGCATACATAAATGGATGAATGTCTAAAATATGTATGTATTCACCATCATGCGTTATGTATGAATCTGACTTTAAAATCATTATCTAGCGAATAGATGTAAATTTTCATACTTCCTTATGTTCTACCGTTCGCTGTGGAATCGTATCGACACTTACGAATACTGTGTCAGCATCAAGAAAATTGAAAATATAAACCACCAGGGATCAGCAAAAGCAAAAATCTGGCAAATAATAGGATTAAGATCATAGCAACTTCTTTGTCCTCTATAATTCAATACCCACAACATTATTCAACCAAAGACGAAATTTATCGTTAAATGACATGATTTTGACCTTACTTAATTTACAACTTTATTAAATCTACATTATTTCGAATGCTATTTCAAATCAGAGTTTGTAAAGGGGGAAGTAACCCAACAATAAGTGGTGAAACTATTAAATTATCAAATAAGTGAATCAATAAAGGGTTGCAGCTTTGTTACTGCGTAAACCGAGGTCAAGGTTCGTGAGATTTTGAACTACCTCTACAACAGCTTAGGTTAGGTTAGGTTCGGTTGTGTATCGCAAAAATTTGTAATACTTAATTGTTAGATTTGCAAGCTATAGTTTGTTATTGTTAATATTTCCAAATATCAACATATTACCACTAATATTAGATTTGGTGATTATTTACAGCATAACCAGAAAAAATTGGAAATATTTTATTTGGAAAATCGATCCAAATTAAAAATCTTCAGTAAATTATTTTAGTCCCATTTACTATCTACAACTACATTTATGCTTACAATACAATAATTACATTTTCTATCTATACTCCTACTTATAAAAAATTGATTATCTTTTACATTTTCAGGTACATTTCAAATCTCCCATAGGAAACGACAGGGATGATGCCTACTTTCCGGTGAACGCCAACATTTCGGGAGAATGTAATGACGATGACGGATTGTTAAGGATCGTTTGGTCTGGTTACGACCTTAAATTCATTTTTAAAAAGGTAAACTTATTGTACACTTCTAAACTTCCGAACATGTGTTTTCATTTAAAGAAATCGCATTCACATGTGTTTTGGTAATGACTTAGGTACTTATTATTCAAAACTTACTGTATTATCGATTGCTCCTCAATATTGAAATTTGACACCAAGAAAGGCCCCACAAATATTTGTCAAAGTTTATTTTGTATTTTATTTAAATTTCTCATTTTGGATAACTTTCATCAAATATAAGCTAATTCAATTATGTATTTAAGAGAAAAGACCTAGATATAAATTGTGTACTGATTTTTATTCTATTGTCATCATGATAAGGTCGTCAATCCTAAGACTGGACGCGCACCTCCACTCCTTCATATTCTGAGCTAATTTTCGCATTTCCCTAAAACTGAAACATTTCACATCCTTAACTATTTGCGAACAGTAATCTAATCTAGGTCTACCTCTACTCCTCCTAACTCCTGTTTCTGCATTTAATATGTCTCTAACTAGACCACCTTCATGCCCAAGAAGGTGTCCTACCAATCTATCTCGCCTATTTTTTATTGACTTCCAGAGAGTCCTCTGTTCTCCTATTCTTTCCAATACCTCTTCATTTCTAACCTTTTCTACCCACGATATCCTCATCATCCGCCTATAACACCACATTTCGAACGCTTCTAACCTTTTCTTTTC
>NW_020439131.1:158534-168598 GCF_000699045.2 Agrilus planipennis
AAAAGAAAGTCGACAGCCCAAGGATGGTGACAATCAATGATACATAGTTCAATAAACGAAACTAGAAAGCCCAACGGTGGTCACAATCAATGCCACATAGTTCAAAAAAATGAACTTGGCTGCCCAAACATCAATGATACAGAGTTCAAAAAAAGAAAGTCGACAGCCCAAGGATGGTGACAATCAATGATACAAAGTTCAAGAAAAGAAACATCAAAATAAGTAAGCAAAAAACGGGACACATACTCATACGTGATCTTTCGTCCAATGTGTTGGAGGGGTTGAGTGATTGGGTAGGGCGGTTATACCAACTTTTACTATGTTTACATTCAATTATTTATCAATTGGACATCAATGGTAGCTTTGTTTTGATCGATTTGTTACCATTTGGTGTGAGTTATATTGTAAACCAATATGTTATTTGACTTTGAAATCGCCCACTCTTCTAGTGGAAAAAAAAGGCTAGTGGAACTGACTCTTGGGTGATTCAATTATAATGATAACGCCCTGCGTTACCCCAACATTAAATCGATATAACCGGAAGTGATTTAACGGACTCATCCGTAACTGATTCTGTTTATTTGTTCTGCTTTTCTTTTATAGGCACAACCATTTATGTACAAGGGTAATGATTTTGGTCCAGCTTTCGACTGTAGTACACCAGCAGCATTCAGAGACGAAACCGCCCCTATTGCTGTTGGATCAACTCTGGCCGTTGCCGTGCTAGCAACCATAACGGGTTACGCAATATACAGGCATTTTAAAATAAAAAAGGTCCAGTACAATACGATGGAATAAACAATTTGCGAAAGTCTATTATTGCAAGAGGTACGTGATAAACTTGTTAAGGTTGGGAACCGAGATAAAAATATATCCTTAGTTTTCCCCTTTGTACCAATTTTTGTTACCATAATTTTTTTTGCATACATTACGAAATTACTGATTTTGATTACATCCTTATAAAGTTCCCAACAATCAAGAGTTTAAGATAAACGAAAAGAAAGCCATTACAATCTTTGTTTTTTGTTGGTGTTGTTTCACATGGGCACGCATGAAACGCGCGCATTCGAGCGAAGCGTCAAGGGTCGTGCAGGGCCAGTTCACATGTACGCGTTTCATCGGCGCTGATTTTAAAGCGCGAGCCATCAGCACGGCTCATCGGCGATGCGTTTGTAACGAGAGCGAGCTGGCCATTGGTTTTATGAGTGTATTCACATGATGCGTTCTATCGGTCAGCAAAAGAATCTGCTGCTTTGCCATTTTTTTAGTTTGTCTTTAGTTATTTCATGTTCATTATTGCTGTATTGACACTGATTGTGAATTCACCAAACAAAATCGTTGAAACGGTATACGAAGAAAATTTCTGACTGTGAAAGGAGAAAGTCGCAGTGATCTTAGCAACGCAGCGAGATTCTGTTCCGTTTCTCGGCCAACCAAAACACGCCCTTGTGAAAACTCATGCAGACCGACAAGCGTTCATACGCGCGGCATCAGCTCCGTGTGAAACGTCACTTACCTACGAATTTATTGGTAGGTACTCCAAGAAGTCATGTAAAATAAGAAAAACGCTAAATAGAACTGGACCCAAAAAATTATACTAAGGTGCTATATCCTTATATACTAATAGGACTCAGTCGATAGTTTAAATTAGTAGAATTTGACTAATGATGATCAACTAGTGGCATGAGACGTAGATACTACAACTGGACGATTATTAAATTTAACAATCGATTGTTGATCATAGGAAAATAATCGGTTATTCCGATTAATAGGTTATTTTTAAAAACTGAAAATATTAATCGATTACTTTTTATAACTAAAAATAATGGATTATCAAACCGATTATCTTCTCTACGAGCTAACTGAATTGTCGAGGCAGATTAGATCAGCGGGTGAGAAAATGTAGTGGGCGATAATAGTAGGACTGGGCGATTGTTACATTTAACAGTCGTTTATCTCGATTAATCGATTAATTATTAATTTAACATATACTGCCCCTTCCGAGCTCCAGTGCGTTCAATTTTTGCCTCTTTAGGAATCAGGACTGTATTTAGTATCTGTCCTGGGTGCCACCAACCCCACTACAGTGGTGCCAACCTTACAAATTTATGACCCGATCTATGTCTAACTAATTTTTCTTAGTTAATCGATTTTTTCGAAATCCCAATTACTTTCACATAAAATCCTGATAAATAGGTTTTCAAGGAAGCAATCCATTTATTTTAATGTTACAGTGGACCAAGTTAAGAATGAAAATACCTATTCGATATTAATGACACTGCGTTCAGCATGGTTTGTTATCATAAACTACTAATTAATGACTAATCGGCATTCATAAAATCTCTCAAGTATCAGTTCCATTTAGCGTTATATTCTTACTATAATAAAAATTGGGTAAATCTGATGGATTTTTATTGCTTTAATTAACACGCTGACGGTTAATTGTTTTTTAAAAGCAATTATTAGTTTCATATACTACGCGACTCAATACTAATATAAGTTCGAAAATTTTAAGCTTACAAATTAATAATAATAAATAATTAGTGTATCACAAATTTCTTCTCTAGGTAATGATAAGGTAAATATCTAGATGATGGCCCCACTGTACCATAAAAAGTTCGTGGCGGTCTCACCCCCATAAAAAGTTATGAGGGTTAGATGGGGTGGGGGTAGGGGTATCGAAGGAAGGTAGGGAGGATCGAAAGAGGGTGGTCACCTGAGTAAAATCCCATAAAAAAATTGCGACGGTCTCATTCCCATAAAAAGTTATGGTGCTTGAAAGTTGATTATTTTGGCAATTTTCATACACTATAATTCAAATAAAACTCAATAAAAAATAAATTTTCAAGCGGGTGGAGGTGGGGGATCGAAAGAGGGTGGTCACGAACAAAACCCGATAACCTAACCTAACCTAACCTATTGATAAAGCTATTTAAATAATGTTTCATATAACTTTTTCAATATTTTTATGTATTTTTCATTAGTTTTACCTTTGAATATTGTTTAAGAATGACTATATAAATATTTACATGCCTAGAAATGTATAAAAATTGGCATATTTATTAACTTTGAACCCCCATAACTTTTTATGGGGGTGAGACCGCCACGAATTTTTTATGGTACAGTGGTGGGGGAGACCGCCTCTTTCCATCCCCCCCAAGGGGGTGAGGGCCATCGTCTAGACCTTTACCAAAGATAATAAGATTTCGTCATATATTTTTTATATTAATGAAAATGTCCTTGCCAAGTTGCAAAAAGAAATAAAAAAAAATGTTTGTAACAGGCTAAAGAGGTATCCAAATTGAAATGGCTTTCCTTTCTAAATTAATTTTTGGTCAGAGGAAATCTACTTTTGGACAGATCTATATGATTATTATTATTATTGCGCATACGGTTTCAAAAGTTATAGCAATTACGTAAATATACATAGAGTATTTATGTAGATATAGTTAATAAAATACAAAGAGAGGACCTTAATCATTTATACATAATAATATAATAAAAAGTTATGAATTTATATCAAACAGTTTGTCAATTTTTAGCAATTCTTATATATTAAACGAATATAAATTGTATTACTATTAGGTAATGTATAAATGTAAAATATTTTGCAATTTTAACTTAACTGTTAATGTATTGTACTCCGGGGTTTTGGAATTTTATTTAGAATACCCTTAGTAATAGCGAACAAAGACCTACACTTAAATAAAGAAAATAGTTGAATAATATGCTCGATATATAAAAAGGACAGACGACGCATATTTTAAATATTTTACTTATTAATTTTTGGTTTTGGCACATTCACTTTTGTGGGTCTAGTTTAGCCACTTTTTAACCTCTCTCCCCTCTCCCATATGATCTACTATGATTTTATCCTTGGGGAGGGGTCCAATAGTTTATTTATAACTCAATTAAAGAAACAAATCAAGATGTTACCGAAAACGCAATTGAGAAACAAGGAGTAAATACTTATTAGAATTTAATAGAAAAAGCAATCAAAATTGTCTGTAATAACAATTTCAAAATTAAAAGAAAAAATGTTTTTGCATATAGGTAATACCTACACGTATAGATCTAAGATGCAGAGGCGTAGCTAAACCGAACGTGGACGTTGGCGAAATACGTTTTGTGAAGCCCTTTTTACATATAAGTCCCTAGCTATATAGGTTAGGAAATGTACTAATAAATTGAACTCTGCAAAACGTTACTATTGGGCTCGTAAACAGAACTAAACGAGTCTGGGAATTCCATATACCTTTTTAAGAAATTTTTGGCTAGGACAGGGGCCTTTTGGCTGAGGAATACCATAAGCGTTCCTGTTGTGGCTAGACGACTCTGGATTAGGGTTGTAGCGGATGCGAACTTTAGTGAGATTAAGCTTGCGGATACAGATCAGAATATGCAGATCATTGAAATTCTATGTCTATTTGCGGATACGGATGGAGATGAAAAATTGGATGCGGATACGAATATTTCGTTTTTTATTTAGAATTGTTAGTGTTATTTAATTAATCGCTTTATTTTCATATATTTTGGGAACTTAGCCCGTTTTCAAAAATTTGAGACATTCTAAATTGAATATTTTTGTTTATTCACAAGATCGCTGTTATTGCCAGAAAACGAACGACATACGTTGGCTTTCTCAGCGTCACCAGAGTGAAAGGTGTATTGTTACTTTACGTTTGTTATTTCTAAGATATTCCTGTAGTAGCATTGTAGCACAACAAACATCCGCAGTTGCGGATGCGGATGCGCTATCCGTTACAATCTTACTCTGGATAAATGCTATTGACTGGTACAGTTTTTTTTTAGAAAGGTGATCTTTTAACGGCGTCACCGACGTTTAGCTACACCTGTGTTAAGATAATACCATTTTCAGTCAATTTAAATATACGCAATGTTAAAAAATTATTCTAATGAAAGTCGCTCAAATAAATAAAATAATAATTTCCCTCATATTTAGAAAATTTCATTAAACGAGACGTTTGTGAATCGTTTGCATCTTATAGATAATATGTATAATAAATATGTAGGTATATACCCATNACAATCTTTTTCGAATTTCTATTGTATATGAAATAATTAATAATGGCCTGTAAGGAAGTTGAAGGTATTAAGGTTAGAGTTAATATAAAAATTGAAGACAGGAACTCAGGACAGAAAACGTGGTAGAGACAAAAAGCAAAGAGTAGCTCAGAATTGAGTTGTTGTTAGCAAAAAGAAATCACTTCTGTCCCCGAATGGTTTGATTTGAAAAAGATTGTCAAAACTGTTAACGGAAATCATAACGCGAAAAAGTCCGTCCTAATTCAATATCATAACTGTAGAAATCCAGCTTCTAGAACAATGAAGATTTCAATTCTTTGATGATGCATGAAGTATTTTAATTTTAATGAAAGCAGGATCTCCCTCTTCAGATTTTTTCAAATGAAACCTTATTTTTCTACAAGTTTTATTACACAATTAGTCGTGGCTTAGTTACCATCTTTTCATTAATTTTTTAGACGCCTGGTGGAGAAAGATGGTACATAAAAGAAATCGACCTAGTCGTCGACTCGGCAACGCCTAGATATCACGAAATAAAACACAAATTAGGTAATGTATACGTAGAACGTACTCATATTTTTTATATGTATGTATTGTTCCTATTACCATTATAGTCAGTACGTCAATAAATTCACATGAAATTTCCCCATTTACTTTATAAATCACAAGTCACCCATCATTCGTATTCTTTATAGTATGTAGACATCATAAAAAACTAGGCTAACAGAGTAGATGAAAATAAAGTACTGGTGTTTTGTGAGCATATTTTGCTGAAACAAGCTCTTTGTAGGAAAAAGTTTCAAATTGACACACACGACCATGTTGTTCCTCACTCCCGTCGGAAAATCATATTCCTGTGATGATATAACGGTGAATTTAGACGTGCCAATTGAGGACAAAAATCCTGCTGGGCTACGGGGAGTCCTTCTCCTTAGAAAATTCCAGGTAAATGTAGTGAATTAAAATTCCGATTTGATATAAATGCAGAAGGTGATGAATAGAACAAATGGGTGATTTCATTGTCAATTAACTCACTTCTAATCATTTCTCACATCAAATTATATCAAGTAGAGTTCTCATTGGTATACATGTACTTAATATTTAATTGAATGTAGACGATACGACATCAAAGATTGAACGCTGTGTACTTAAACTAACAGCCGAAGGATGGTGACAATCAATGATACAGAGTTCAAGAAAAAAAACTTGAGTGCCCAAGCATAGTCATAATCAATGATACAGAGTTCAAGAAAAGAAAGTCGACAGCCCAAAAATGGTGACAATCAATGATACAGAGTTCAATAAACGAAACTTGAAAGCCCAAGGGTGGTCACAATCAATGACACAGAGTTCAAAAAAATGAACTTGACTGCCCAAACATCAATAATACAGAGTTCAAGAAAAGAAAGTCAACAGCCCAAGGATGGTGACAATCAATGATACAGAGTTAAAGAAAAGAAACTTGACAGTCCAAGGTTGGTCATAGTCAGTGACACAAAGTTCAATAAACGAAACTTGATAGCCCAAGGATAGTCACAATCAATGATACAGAGTTCAAAAAAATAAACTTGACTGCCCAAGCATAGTCATAATCAATGATACAGAGTTCAAGAAAAGAAAGTCAACAGCCCAAGGATGGTGACAATCAATGATACAAAGTTCAATAAACGAAACTTGAAAGCCCAAGGGTGGTCACAATCAATGACACAGAGTTCAAAAAAATGAAATTGACTGCCCAAACATCAATAATACAGAGTTCAAGAAAAGAAAGTCAACAGCCCAAGGATGGTGACAATCAATGATACAAAGTTCAATAAACGAAACTTGAAAGCCCAAGGGTGGTCACAATCAATGACACAGAGTTCAAAAAAATGAAATTGACTGCCCAAACATCAATAATACAGAGTTCAAGAAAAGAAAGTCAACAGCCCAAGGATGGTGACAATCAATGATACAAAGTTCAATAAACGAAACTTGAAAGCCCAAGGGTGGTCACAATCAATGACACAGAGTTCAAAAAAATGAAATTGACTGCCCAAACATCAATAATACAGAGTTCAAGAAAAGAAAGTCAACAGCCCAAGGATGGTGACAATCAATGATACAAAGTTCAATAAACGAAACTTGAAAGCCCAAGGGTGGTCACAATCAATGACACAGAGTTCAAAAAAATGAAATTGACTGCCCAAACATCAATAATACAGAGTTCAAGAAAAGAAAGTCAACAGCCCAAGGATGGTGACAATCAATGATACAAAGTTCAATAAACGAAACTTGAAAGCCCAAGGGTGGTCACAATCAATGACACAGAGTTCAAAAAAATGAAATTGACTGCCCAAACATCAATAATACAGAGTTCAAGAAAAGAAAGTCAACAGCCCAAGGATGGTGACAATCAATGATACAAAGTTCAATAAACGAAACTTGAAAGCCCAAGGGTGGTCACAATCAATGACACAGAGTTCAAAAAAATGAAATTGACTGCCCAAACATCAATAATACAGAGTTCAAGAAAAGAAAGTCAACAGCCCAAGGATGGTGACAATCAATGATACAAAGTTCAATAAACGAAACTTGAAAGCCCAAGGGTGGTCACAATCAATGACACAGAGTTCAAAAAAATGAAATTGACTGCCCAAACATCAATAATACAGAGTTCAAGAAAAGAAAGTCAACAGCCCAAGGATGGTGACAATCAATGATACAAAGTTCAATAAACGAAACTTGAAAGCCCAAGGGTGGTCACAATCAATGACACAGAGTTCAAAAAAATGAAATTGACTGCCCAAACATCAATAATACAGAGTTCAAGAAAAGAAAGTCAACAGCCCAAGGATGGTGACAATCAATGATACAAAGTTCAATAAACGAAACTTGAAAGCCCAAGGGTGGTCACAATCAATGACACAGAGTTCAAAAAAATGAAATTGACTGCCCAAACATCAATAATACAGAGTTCAAGAAAAGAAAGTCAACAGCCCAAGGATGGTGACAATCAATGATACAAAGTTCAATAAACGAAACTTGAAAGCCCAAGGGTGGTCACAATCAATGACACAGAGTTCAAAAAAATGAAATTGACTGCCCAAACATCAATAATACAGAGTTCAAGAAAAGAAAGTCAACAGCCCAAGGATGGTGACAATCAATGATACAAAGTTCAATAAACGAAACTTGAAAGCCCAAGGGTGGTCACAATCAATGACACAGAGTTCAAAAAAATGAAATTGACTGCCCAAACATCAATAATACAGAGTTCAAGAAAAGAAAGTCAACAGCCCAAGGATGGTGACAATCAATGATACAAAGTTCAATAAACGAAACTTGAAAGCCCAAGGGTGGTCACAATCAATGACACAGAGTTCAAAAAAATGAAATTGACTGCCCAAACATCAATAATACAGAGTTCAAGAAAAGAAAGTCAACAGCCCAAGGATGGTGACAATCAATGATACAAAGTTCAATAAACGAAACTTGAAAGCCCAAGGGTGGTCACAATCAATGACACAGAGTTCAAAAAAATGAAATTGACTGCCCAAACATCAATAATACAGAGTTCAAGAAAAGAAAGTCAACAGCCCAAGGATGGTGACAATCAATGATACAAAGTTCAATAAACGAAACTTGAAAGCCCAAGGGTGGTCACAATCAATGACACAGAGTTCAAAAAAATGAAATTGACTGCCCAAACATCAATAATACAGAGTTCAAGAAAAGAAAGTCAACAGCCCAAGGATGGTGACAATCAATGATACAAAGTTCAATAAACGAAACTTGAAAGCCCAAGGGTGGTCACAATCAATGACACAGAGTTCAAAAAAATGAAATTGACTGCCCAAACATCAATAATACAGAGTTCAAGAAAAGAAAGTCAACAGCCCAAGGATGGTGACAATCAATGATACAAAGTTCAATAAACGAAACTTGAAAGCCCAAGGGTGGTCACAATCAATGACACAGAGTTCAAAAAAATGAAATTGACTGCCCAAACATCAATAATACAGAGTTCAAGAAAAGAAAGTCAACAGCCCAAGGATGGTGACAATCAATGATACAAAGTTCAATAAACGAAACTTGAAAGCCCAAGGGTGGTCACAATCAATGACACAGAGTTCAAAAAAATGAAATTGACTGCCCAAACATCAATAATACAGAGTTCAAGAAAAGAAAGTCAACAGCCCAAGGATGGTGACAATCAATGATACAAAGTTCAATAAACGAAACTTGAAAGCCCAAGGGTGGTCACAATCAATGACACAGAGTTCAAAAAAATGAAATTGACTGCCCAAACATCAATAATACAGAGTTCAAGAAAAGAAAGTCAACAGCCCAAGGATGGTGACAATCAATGATACAAAGTTCAATAAACGAAACTTGAAAGCCCAAGGGTGGTCACAATCAATGACACAGAGTTCAAAAAAATGAAATTGACTGCCCAAACATCAATAATACAGAGTTCAAGAAAAGAAAGTCAACAGCCCAAGGATGGTGACAATCAATGATACAAAGTTCAATAAACGAAACTTGAAAGCCCAAGGGTGGTCACAATCAATGACACAGAGTTCAAAAAAATGAAATTGACTGCCCAAACATCAATAATACAGAGTTCAAGAAAAGAAAGTCAACAGCCCAAGGATGGTGACAATCAATGATACAGAGTTAAAGAAAAGAAACTTGACAGTCCAAGGTTGGTCATAGTCAGTGACACAAAGTTCAATAAACGAAACTTGATAGCCCAAGGATAGTCACAATCAATGATACAGAGTTCAAAAAAATAAACTTGACTGCCCAAGCATAGTCATAATCAATGATACAGAGTTCAAGAAAAGAAAGTCAACAGCCCAAGGATGGTGACAATCAATGATACAAAGTTCAATAAACGAAACTTGAAAGCCCAAGGGTGGTCACAATCAATGACACAGAGTTCAAAAAAATGAAATTGACTGCCCAAACATCAATAATACAGAGTTCAAGAAAAGAAAGTCAACAGCCCAAGGATGGTGACAATCAATGATACA
>NW_020439131.1:168919-178462 GCF_000699045.2 Agrilus planipennis
TATTATAATGTTCGTGGGTTTAACAAAATTTACTTCTAAGACTAATAACAAAAACTATTTATTTACACTAATTATTAATATATCACTATTTACAATTTATATCTGGATTCACTTCTGCAACGGTCAATTTATTTCTTCTACTCTCGGCGATCGCCTCTTGCTTTAAATACTGTTTTGTTTCCTTTCGGGAACCTTCTCGAAACGTCCGAAAAAGTTCCTTTTTCTTTAAACTGTTTAACTGCTTTCCCAGAACGCAGGTACGACACACACATATACAAATACGGCGCACATGAAGAAAGGCGCCCGCGGCTGGTCGGCGAATCGATAAGCCGCTCACACACACGTGTGCCCGATCGCACACAAACACGCTCGTGCTCGCTACAATATCATGAATGCTCAAATGGTGGCCTTCCAAATTTCAACCCTTTCTTTCGTCATAAAAAACTATGTAGCGAACGCTTCAGACGTTGCAATAGAAACGTTATATAAATTCCCCGCAAAAATGTATACTTTACGCGAAAAAACGTGTACAATTATGCTATTTGTTTATACGTTACAAAAATTTGGATCACATTTAATTATGAAGCGATAACTTCTTGTTACTTGACTATGCTAAGAAAAATTTTTTGTTTCTAAGAAAGTCTACCTACTTTCTAAATATATTCGCCAAATCTTGTACCATAGTTAATCCTAAAATGCTCATTGGATATAATATGTATATTAGATGCTGTAGTAAGATAAGGCCTTCACATACGTACTTACACAAGAAGAAAATCAAGACTAATTGGAAGATTTATAGGTTTAGAGAGTTAAAAACATTTTCTACGTGAAAAATAAATGAATTAGACCAAGACTATCAAACCCCATTATAATTTAATTTTAGGAAAGAATACCTACTCGCCATCTCGATTGTAATTTAAAGTATAAAAACTAAAACGTTCCTCACTATTATTCAAATATTTAAGGAAAACTATTAAAAACTATCATTGGATAACCAAATAAACCTTTAATAAATTGGTTTCGCAAAGCCAAAAATATATTTATTTATTCGGATAAGGTATCGACATATGACTGCAAATGAGTCCAAGTGAAGACATTTATGGGATATAGCTTGGCCTTTTGCTTATAACTAATTAATAAAAGCATCGATGTAAAAAAAAACGGATTCGATAGATTATAAAATATTATATTTTAGGTAGGTACCAAAGGCACGTTATACAGTCCTAACATCTGTGGGGTGATATATCTATATTTCCCTCTTATTAGATAGCAGTGAAAGAATGCAGTGACAAATTACTTAAATGGTTAAATGTGCAATTAAGATTAGTTTTTCCATGTTTTTTTCACATAACATCACATGATTTATTTTTCCCCATTATAGGAGTTAAAAAAATACATCCTGCGCCAGCCGTTCAAAAGACAAACGGTTTCTGTAACCTAAAGCCAAACAAGTTAATAAAAAGACAAATTCCAGCTTCGATAATTGGGTCAGGTCATAATTCATTTTTATTAGGGACCCGACTGGACTCGCTGAAAAAGCACGAATTTCATCCCATATATCGTGAATGTTACCTACAGGTATACGTATACATGTATGCAAAAAGAACTTTGTCATTTTTATATATCGTTTTAGAATAAAAACTAAACTTAAGAAAAAAAGATGACGTTTACATTTTCTAGATAAAATGTAAAAGTTCTTTTTAAAATTTCAAACAAAGAACTCCTGTCTCAGTGAAGTCCAATTAATGAAAATAATTTTTTTTTTTGAAATCTCACATACTGAAAGGCAAACTTTAAAGTGGCGGTTTAGGCAATAAAATAAAACTGTTAAGAAGTAACCGCGCCCTTGTTTACACCTAGGTGAAATTATGATATTATGACATTGTTCAAACGAGATACGTTTTTTTTGTCTTCTTACGAAGCCCAAATGGTTTAAAAATTTTTGCATGGCTTTTCTTAAATAATTATAAAACAGGAGAGTGACCTAAGTATCAGGTACCCGAGATAAATATCAGTAAATTTTAAGGGTAGCCCTTCTCTAACACTTTTGTTAAATCTCAGCTGAATAGATAAACTCATTAAGGATTATTGTTCCTTAACATCATCATCATCATCATAAGGTCGTCAGTCCTAACACTGAATGAATGTATTCACCTCCACTTTTTCCTATCCTACGCTAATCGTCGCGTTTCCCTTAAAGTAGCGAAGATTAGCTCATGATAGGAAAAAGTGGAGCTAATCTTTCTTAACATTGTCACTAAATAAATTTCGGACCCTCCTCTTTGTTATATGTTTATCTTTCGATAAAATCAGCTTACAAATCTTGGAAGTTTTATTACCACAGACGCCACATGGTCCAAACTATACTTTTGTAATTTATACATAAAGTTTGTCTATTTTAAAGTGGCGGATGAAGCAATAAAACTTTGAAGAGATTTATTAGCTTCTTTGGTCGAATGACTGGCATCGCCACTCATAAAGAAGACGGTCCGAACCTTATTTAGTGACTACGTTAAGGGACAATAATCCTTATTGTGTGTATATTTGCAGTTTTGAAGATACCTCTGTTACAGCTTTCAAACTGTTTCGAGCTTCATTAATATAGAACACAAAATGAGGTTTGTTTTAACAATAATTCGAGCATGGAGTGGACAAAGGCGATCTTTTGGTGACAGTTTTATTGCTTCAGTCACTAAACAGACCATATATAAAAATTATCTACATTAATTTTTAATAAATCCAACTAAATTTTACTAATAACAATAACATTAAACAAATACATCTAAAAGAAACATGAAGAAACACAAAATAAAATATATTTTCAAATAGGATTTTTTTCTATTATGATATGTATTCACAAATTTCGTATTTTGAGCAGTTCAGCCAAAGTTACTGCAACCGGGCCGCACTGATATATGTTTTATTGAATTTTTTAAAGTTAGTTTTCGTGGATTCGTCTCTGAAGAAGCATGCTTGTGAAGGTTTGAGACGTTGAATTGATGGGTGTCACATGAAAACATATCACCTGTTGATTTATTAATTATAAACAAATTCTGCAAACATATCATTTACAGATGTTCAAGCATTTGCCATAATTTGTCTTCCACAGTTTTGAACAGTAATATATTTAAAGTACTATATTATGTATATCAACTGTTGTAAATGTCGCAGCCTTCATGTGTTAATATTGGCTGTCCCCGGAAAAGTCTGAACAATTCATGAAACTCTGTGAGACACTACTAAAACGAGAAATGAAATGTCAAAAATTCAAACATTTTATTATTTACTTAGCAACCGTAATGTAACGGTTCAGTTATTTTTCCATTGGTTGTAGTTTAAAAAATAAAGTGTTATTTGCGAGATCCATTCGTGTTTTGCAATGCGGTGAAACTTGGTTATAACCGCATCGGTTATAACGGCAACTCTGATGTAACGTTCCGCATTCAAACCAATTCTAAAAGTCTAGGTAGCACCGACAAAACTCGTATATAACGCCATTTTTGTATTACTACATATTGTAATAACGACACTCAGTTGTTTCGCCAAAATATTGACGGTCCCTAGGATGACCCTACAACAGGGATGGCGAACCAATGGCACGCGTGCCATTAGTGGCACGCGACACAATATTTTGGGCACGTCACTAATATCAATCATAAAGTCTAGTTCAATATGGATCCAAAACTTTATTGAAACAAGGAAACTACTTGAAACAGAAAGATTGGCAGGTGATACAAGTGAAAATGCTAATTACAAAATTTTTGAAACATGAATTGCGTTACCAAACACTTTTAATTGTTTGAAGAAGCTGGCTTATGCTATTTTAACAAGGTTTTTTCCTCAACCTATGCCTGCAAGTCATTATTTTCAGAGATGAATAACATTAAAAACTCGGTTAGAAATCATTTGACAGATAACTCCAGTTCAGCATGCATTCTGCTAAAAGTGACATCTTACAACCCTAACACATAAGTTATTTGTCATCTAATCTGCAACAACAAAAGTAACATTAATTTTACTTTAATTTAAATTACACGTATAGTTTAAACATTGCAAAATGTTCCTATTTTTTTGTTGTAAATAAAAAAGTTTAAGTTGATATTATTATTATTTTCCCAATAATCACAGAGACAAAATTATTTGATGGCACGTCTTTAACCTGATTAAACTTTTCTTTATAAAAATGGCACGTCGATACGTAAAGGTTCGCCATCCCTGCCCTACAACCAAGTCCTGCTATATTTAAAATATACGATGCAAAATATGAAACCATTCTCTATTCGAATACTAATTCGAAGTTTGTATTGAAAAACACATTTGAAATATAAACTTACAATGAAAATGATTTTCGCATCACTTTTTAAAATAAAATGCTTGTATTTGCTGTTGTTTATTAAATATTTTTCTTATTATTATTAATAAACTTGTACAGCTTCAGTATCTACTCCGAAAAAAGAAAATTGCATTTTCGTCGGAGTCTAATCAAACAGTATTTACACTAGAAGGGTGCGACATAAAAATGCATAATACACATTTACGCATGTTCATACTACTTATAGAATATCCAAAAATAAAGCCTTTGAGAATAATCCGTTTTGTTGTTTTTTTATTAAATCTTAAAACGAACAGTACTAACATCTAGCAAGGAGGAGTTAGAGACAGCTTTAAATAAAATGGAAGCGTTATTGACAAAAGAGTAATGTATGAAAATAAATAAAAGTAAAAAAAAAGTACTGGTATACAAGAGAATAAAAAGTAGGGAAAGAACGAATATAAAGATAGGAGACGAAAAATTAGAAGAAGTGGCTGATTTTAGGTATCTAGGAAGTTAGATAAGTCAGGACGGAAGGAGTGAAATATAAAACAGAGGATAGCGCAGGGTTGAGTCGCCTTCAATAAAAAGAAGTCAGTTCTTTTTCTGGATACAGAAGGTTAGAAATGAAGAGATATTAGAAAGAATAGGAGAACAGAGGACTCTATGGAAGTCAATAAGAAATAGGCGAGATAGGTTAGTAGGACNGGATAGCGCAGGGTTGAGTCGCCTTCAATAAAAAGAAGTCAGTTCTTTTTCTGGATACAGAAGGTTAGAAATGAAGAGATATTAGAAAGAATAGGAGAACAGAGGACTCTATGGAAGTCAATAAGAAATAGGCGAGATAGGTTCCTAACGGGAGTTAGGAAGAATAGAGGTAGACCTAGATTAGATTACGTTCGCAAATAGTTAAGGATGTGGGTTTTTCTAGTTTTAGGGAAATGCGAAGATTAGCTCACAATAGGAAAGAGTGGAGATGCGTGTCCAACCAGTCTTAGGACTGACGACCTTATGATTATGATGACATCATAAAAATATACTCCGCAAGCCATAAGTTCTACAAATAGATGGTTAATTCCACATAAGATTGTCTGATCGGTACGCCACTGCGTAAACCTATTCTACCCAAACAGCGAAAATAGGGTGATCAATTTAATGTTCAAGCTATTTCACTTGTCTTGACTTCAGATCAAGTCTTTAACTTGACTTCAGATCAAGTCAAGTTAAAGTCAAATAGTTCCATTTCAACTATTTGGAAAATCAGTAAGTCATTCTTCAAGTCGACTTAACTTTTTTCAAGACCGTATATTTGAGTTTTTCATTTATCATTTTATGACATCAAGTTTTGGTATTTCAGGTTTACAGTATTGCAAAATTGTATATAATTTTTAAATATTTCTGCTAGGTTGTAAATTTTTTCTATTGGCGAAGGAGAAGCATAACTCGAAAGGGAATGATGTTTTTTAATTTCTTCGACACGACTGTATTCTACGTAAAAAAGTGTCTCAAGAACTTAAAAGTTGTTTTTTTTCTAATATTACAAACAACCTAGATATGACCATGTAACCAAATCTCGAATTTTTGCATCTTTTACAGTTACCGATTTGTCCTATACAAACATCGAAATTTGCCTACCCTGTACATATAGATTTGAGTAATTACTCCAAAAAGTGGCTCATAGATCACAGATCCACTTTTGTGGAGAGGTGTGTGAAGAAATTCAATCTTGATCGAATCCCTAAAACTAGAACATCCCATATCCTTAACTATTTTTTTGCGAACATCGCAGTAAAATCTAATCAAAGAGTACCTCTGCCCCTCTTTACTCCCGTTCCTACTTCTAATATGTCTCTAACTAACCCATCGTCTCTCAGAATGAGAATCATATCTCAGTATCATGTCAGTGATCTATATTGTTGTAGTTCAATAAAAAAAACTCCGTAAACTTTAACTTTACGTATTTTTCTGAGTTAACAGGGAGTTGTAATGTTAATAAAATTTACAACTTTTAAAAAAGAAAGCAAAAAGAGGATGTCTAATATTAAACACTGGTTGTTCGAGAAGATATTGTTATGTGGTCTTTGGTAGGTACATCAACAAATCAGCACCGTTCCCGGGTCCCATTGTCAAAATGAGCATCGCCCTTCTAGATTCGTATCAAAAAATATAGTGGCGTGTACAACGCATCAGCAAAGTGCCCTTTCGAACACGACGAAACAACAATACCTGCGTGTGACAAGCTAGACGACAATGAACACATTCTTGGCCCTTTTGTAGGTTACAACTAAAGTTTCGACAATCGTCACAACCACACCCTCCGCTGACAGTTCTCGCAATAAATCGGCTTTTACTTTTCGCTCCGCGGTACGTATTATTATCCTTCTCGTACGAAACGATGACGCAATAACGTTATCTTCGTCTAAACCGGAGTTTCCTGACAAATCTGCCCGGTCCCGGTAATCCCGTAATTTGAGCTGGAGCATTGTCTGCAACGCAATAATGTCGCAAATCTGTTGCCCGCGGTGACAGCGTCAGCCCTCCGACCCTCTACCATCCTTACGAGACTTATCTACAAAGGGCGCGTTGCCCACTTGAACGCAATATTAACACATTTGTAGGCACCCAAATATGTTCAACCATTTTATTAGCATAAATGGATATAAAGCTTAAGCAACAAAACGAGGGGTTGGTGCAAATGCTTAATGTATGTATTTATTTGCTCACACTTGAAGAAAATAAGGGAGTAAATTATTGGTATTTATGTACGGTAGACACTATTATAGGTAGTGCGAACCGAAAAAAACAACAGTTGTTCCAATTATCGGTTTGTTCATGTTAATGAATAGTGTATTTAACAGGGGCCGGATTAACATAAGGGCATATAGGGTTGGTGCCCAAAATAGGCCCCCACTAAAAACTATTTACTATCTTTTTATAAAAATAATGTATAATCTTCTTTCATTTCCTACCTTCCGCATATTAATTATTTTCACATTAATTCTTCACTTTCCTATCTTATTTAAATAAAGCTGTTATATTATGTATTACCAGCTGTTCCGTACTTATCAAGGTAAGGTCTTGGGAGGTAGATAAACCTAATTAGGAGAAATATTAACGGAAAATTTCGAAGATAGGTAGCAACAGTTAAAGCCCTTTTCATGCTTCTTCCGGCAAAAATAGCAAAGAGACAATCTGAAACCGTTTTTATCCGGGAAATCGATAAAGTTTAGAGTGTATATGAGATCTAACGAAAAATAAAATCGTCGAACGACAGATCTAAGGGTCGATCGGGAATAAATATTTGATGATCATAATCTGGGCTCGTTTAGGTTTTGTTACGTCGCGTCGTTAGTTTAATTATTGAAAGTTCCTAAAAAAGACATTTGCCATCCAATATGGCGTACCTAATACATTTTATAATGTTCGTGGGTTTAACAAAATTTACTTCTAAGACTAATAACAAAAACTATTTATTTACACTAATTATTAATATATCACTATTTACAATTTATATCTGGATTCACTTCTGCAACGGTCAATTTATTTCTTCTACTCTCGGCGATCGCCTCTTGCTTTAAATACTGTTTTGTTTCCTTTCGGGAACCTTCTCGAAACGTCCGAAAAAGTTCCTTTTTCTTTAAACTGTTTAACTGCTTTCCCAGAACGCAGGTACGACACACACATATACAAATACGGCGCACATGAAGAAAGGCGCCCGCGGCTGGTCGGCGAATCGATAAGCCGCTCACACACACGTGTGCCCGATCGCACACAAACACGCTCGTGCTCGCTACAATATCATGAATGCTCAAATGGTGGCCTTCCAAATTTCAACCCTTTCTTTCGTCATAAAAAACTATGTAGCGAACGCTTCAGACGTTGCAATAGAAACGTTATATAAATTCCCCGCAAAAATGTATACTTTACGCGAAAAAACGTGTACAATTATGCTATTTGTTTATACGTTACAAAAATTTGGATCACATTTAATTATGAAGCGATAACTTCTTGTTACTTGACTATGCTAAGAAAAATTTTTTGTTTCTAAGAAAGTCTACCTACTTTCTAAATATATTCGCCAAATCTTGTACCATAGTTAATCCTAAAATGCTCATTGGATATAATATGTATATTAGATGCTGTAGTAAGATAAGGCCTTCACATACGTACTTACACAAGAAGAAAATCAAGACTAATTGGAAGATTTATAGGTTTAGAGAGTTAAAAACATTTTCTACGTGAAAAATAAATGAATTAGACCAAGACTATCAAACCCCATTATAATTTAATTTTAGGAAAGAATACCTACTCGCCATCTCGATTGTAATTTAAAGTATAAAAACTAAAACGTTCCTCACTATTATTCAAATATTTAAGGAAAACTATTAAAAACTATCATTGGATAACCAAATAAACCTTTAATAAATTGGTTTCGCAAAGCCAAAAATATATTTATTTATTCGGATAAGGTATCGACATATGACTGCAAATGAGTCCAAGTGAAGACATTTATGGGATATAGCTTGGCCTTTTGCTTATAACTAATTAATAAAAGCATCGATGTAAAAAAAAACGGATTCGATAGATTATAAAATATTATATTTTAGGTAGGTACCAAAGGCACGTTATACAGTCCTAACATCTGTGGGGTGATATATCTATATTTCCCTCTTATTAGATAGCAGTGAAAGAATGCAGTGACAAATTACTTAAATGGTTAAATGTGCAATTAAGATTAGTTTTTCCATGTTTTTTTCACATAACATCACATGATTTATTTTTCCCCATTATAGGAGTTAAAAAAATACATCCTGCGCCAGCCGTTCAAAAGACAAACGGTTTCTGTAACCTAAAGCCAAACAAGTTAATAAAAAGACAAATTCCAGCTTCGATAATTGGGTCAGGTCATAATTCATTTTTATTAGGGACCCGACTGGACTCGCTGAAAAAGCACGAATTTCATCCCATATATCGTGAATGTTACCTACAGGTATACGTATACATGTATGCAAAAAGAACTTTGTCATTTTTATATATCGTTTTAGAATAAAAACTAAACTTAAGAAAAAAAGATGACGTTTACATTTTCTAGATAAAATGTAAAAGTTCTTTTTAAAATTTCAAACAATAAAACAGTAGGTATTTATTGTTGTAGACCAATAATTAATAATATAATCTAAAATTAAAAGTTGTTATAAATCGTCACCATAAACACACAAATTATAAAGAAG
>NW_020439131.1:180217-187009 GCF_000699045.2 Agrilus planipennis
GCGGCGGAAAAGAAAAGGTTAGAAGCGTTCGAAATGTGGTGTTATAGGCGGATGATGAGGTTATCGTGGGTAGAAAAGGTTAGAAATGAAGAGGTATTGGAAAGAATAGGAGAACAGAGGACTCTGTGTAAGTCAATAAAAAATAGGCGAGATAGGTTGGTAGGACACCTTCTTAGGCATGAAGGTCTAGTCAGAGACATATTAGAGGAAGAAACAGGAGTTAGGAGGAAAATGGAAATGATTGAGTACGAACCACTATTTCTTCCTATCTTAAACTAATCTTCGCATTTCTAGATAGCTATTAGACCAACTTGCATTTCTATTTGCAAACAGTAATCTACACTAGGTCTACCTCTACTCCTTTCAACTCCTGTTTCTGTCATTTGTGCTTGGCAAGATGTCCTATCCCGCCTCATTCATATTGACTTCTAAAGGCCCTCTAATCTCTTATTGTTTCTAATACCTTCTCATTTCTAACTTTTTTTATATTTAATATCCTTCTATAACGCGACATCGATTAATAAAATAGGATAATTGGACTAATCACCAATAAGGCGTTAACACAAAATAATGAATAAAGAACTGTTATAAGGGAGTCCACGTCTAACGGTGGACGCAAAGAGTTGGTAACTCTATTGTAACCCTTGGAAGATCTGAATCAACAACTGCATAAAGCACTACGGATAATTCTCTTAATCGATCAATATTAGCTGCACACAGAGATTACCCATACAACAAACTATCCAATTATTTTTATTAGACCCTTTAAAGGGCGTCACGAGCTACATCAAAGGGCTATAACGACTGGACGACACCTGCGCATTCTGGCCGTCTAGGGAGCAAATGCAAGCTGCTGTCTTTCACTCATTTCGAGTCTCAACGCGACCCAACCCATCATCCATCGTTACGTCACTTACCGCCATAAACATCAACTACATGATAAGCTCCTCGCCCTCTTGTCCTTCCCGTACACTGAAACCTAATTGGCATGATTGCAGCTCCCGTAGGATCTAATTAAGGGACGCGTCATGTAACGGGATACCACGAAACGGGACATAAATTTTCCAAGTTTATTATTTGGAACTTAATTAACCGATTTTGAAGATGATTATCCTTTCGACTGTTACGATGTGATACAAGAAACACCCTTACAAAGGGGTACGGTTTAGGTATCACCCCTTGAAAAAAATTTTATCTCTCGTCAAAAAAAGTCGAAATAAATCAAATTTTGGTATAAAAAAAGTGTGGTGTACCTATTTAAACATATAAAAATACATAACCTGAAGTATTCGTAGTGTCATCGGTAATATAATAATTAACAAATTAAAATAGGTATCGAACAGCAATAGGTAAAGCATTAGCTACATGGCCACATGTGGCTCTTTAGCCCTTTGAGCCCCGCAGATGACCACGTGCAGGCGCTAATCGCAGTTAAAGTTGCGATTAGCTTGAAAAAAAGGACGCAAGAGTCCAAATTTGGACGGGCTCAGCTAGATCATAATAACATCAAACGGAACTAATCTCGACACCACAAATAAAAAGTAGAATATACAGGGTTTCTCCGGGAAGTAATAGGACTGAGTCGATTTAAAAAAATTTATTGAGCTAATCGTTACAATTCTTTAAAAACTTTCAAAATAGGCTCCTTCTGCGTCGATGCAGCGCTACCAGCGCGATTTCCAAGCATTGAAGGCGTCACAGAAGGCATTCTCCAGAATAGCCTAAGAGCCGCGGTGCATGCTGCTTGGATCTTCTCTGTCGTTTCAAAATGCTCGCCTTTCATCGGCCTTTTCAGGCGAGCAAATAAAAAAAAGTCCGGGGGGGCCACATATGGGCTGTAGGGCGGCTGCGGAAGTGTTGGGATGCCGGCCTTGGTCAGGTAGCTGTCCACAAGAAAGGTGGTGTGAGCCGGGGTGTGGTGCAACTTCCAGTCGGCTGCGATGTCTTGTCGGACCTGATTGATCCTTCGTTTGTCTCTTGAGCACTTTCACGTAAAACTTGGCGTTGACGGTTTGTCCAGGAGGTACAAATTCATGGTGGACGATGCCTTCCAGGTCTTCCAGCACGGTCTTCATCGGCGACCTCTTCCCGGCCCTCTGAAAAGGCCTGGTGCCACCGAAACACACCACTTCTTGCTAAAGCAACATCTGGGTAAGCCTGCTTGATCATATCAAACGTCTCTGTCGCAGATTTACCGAGTTTCACACAGAATTTAATCGCGTACCTCTGCTCTAAAGAACGCTGCATTTTCGGCTTGCACCACTCACAGAAACATGTCGCGCGAAAAAGCCTGTTCTGACTCTCCAGGTGCTCGGAGACCACCCACCAGCCACTCGTTCGTTAGCTAGGAATGTCCTCCACCGAATCCAGTCCGTGCGCGCATGCTCCGAAATACAGTCGCGGCGGAAGGAAATCAGTCCTATTACTTTCCGGACAAACCCTGTATATAACGAAACTCTTATGACTATTAAGAAGTCCCTGAACCATAAACACTAATATTAATATAGATTGGATGGTTCGTTTTATAATCCGCCTGTGTACATCCCGACTATGACTATAGCTTTCTGCAAAAAAGGGACCAAGAACCATCCCCTATGAAACGAAATAAAACGCCAAGTTTCGGATTTAGCCCACCTTTATTATTTTCATTTCGGCGTCAACCATTAGCATTTCATTTGTAAAATTCGTTGCTCTATACTATATCTGTGCCATCATCACGAGATAGTCCCTCTTTGCACTAGTTTCTAATAATTCTAAGCCACTAATTAACCCTTAATGCCTCTTAAGATAGTTTAGTACTTATCCTACCTCTTCTTTTTCATATTGACTTCCATAGCGTCTTTTGTTTTCATTTTCTTTCCAATATCTCCTCGTTTACTAAGGGAGACAAGCTGTGTAACACGTGGTGTTAAAGGATGATAATGAAAATATTGTAGACGGAAAATGTTAGAAACGAGGGGTATTACAAAGAGCAGTGGAACAAAACAAGGAAGGAAGGAACACTCCAAAGCACCCAAATTTCGCCTGACTCAGCTAGAGCATAGTAACATCAAAGGAAACTCATCTTGACACTCATATATTAAACATTTCAACACTGGTACTTTTTTCATAGTATGTTCTGAACAGAATTTCATGAGGTGAAAATAAATATATTTCTAGTACCTACATTTTGAAGTATATTAATGTTTATTACGGGATATGGGTTGACCTCCAAGTCCTCAATTTTAATGGTAAGAGACATTTTGCTGTTACCCATGCTCCTTACTTAGCACATTTCCTATTTATCCACAACACATAGGCCAACACGTAAGTATTACATAAATTCTTACAAATTAAAAAACAATAACAGTCAAGAAATGCTTGCGCATGTTGTCGGTAACCCCTGTTTGTGCGGTGGTCGCCATTTTTTTCACATTGCAAACTTTTTTCAGACCGTGGGAAACATAAAATTTCGCGTATGCAGAAATCTACAAATGGTGCACCTACATGCAAATAGCACGATACCTTTATTACGTCTACCCGCCGTATTTTCATTAAATTTTATGTTGTATTGGTTATGACGAATAAGGACAGTCTGTTGGTAGTAACGTAAGCGAAAAATGTACCGTGTGTGTGTTCAAAATGCTGACACCAAAAGTCTGACGCCAAGCCGGCGACGCCACTAAAAGAATGCGCCTCAAAAAAAAAAAAGGAATAGAAACTGTTGCCCTGCATTAAGGTCATCATCTTTTCAGGAATATGTAATAATTAGCTCAATATAAAGAATGGGAGAATTTGTAACGATTAAAGTCACGAAGTAAAATGATTAAAAATGGTAATTGTCCAGAATTGGAACTCCAGACCTAAATCGCTCCAAAAAACTTTTCATCGATTTCCGATCATTTTACATAATAGAATTAGATATTAAAAGGTGGATGAGACAATTTTTTACGACTTCATAAATAAAAAAGATTTTTTTTGAATAATTTTTCAAAATTGCCTCAATTCTGGATAATTACCTGCATTGGTGACGTCATTGTTTAGGTAGGTAGATTTATGACAGATTGGAGTTTACGTAATACTCCTGCAAGCCGGAGGCAGGCTGATATGTTAAGAGTATTTTATTCACAAAAAGCATCACTTTTATTGAATATTGAACCCTCAAAAATGACCAGAAATTGATAAAAAAAAATTTGGAGCCATTTTAATCTGGAGCCCCAATTTTGGACAATTACGCAAAATGAAATTCTATTAGGCGGTATTATTTTATGAAGTTTCGGATCTGAATATCGATACGGTACGAATCATCATCATCATAAGGTCATCAGTCCTAAGACTGGTTGGACACGTACCTCCACTTTTTCCTATCCTGAGCTAAACTTCGCATTTACCTAAAACTAGAACAGCCCACATCCTTAACTATTTGCGAACAGTAATCTAATCTAGGTCTACCTCTACCCCTCCTAACTCCTGTTTCTGCCTCTAATATGTCTCTGACTAGACCTTCATGCCTGAGAAGGTGTCCTACCAACCTATCTCGCCTATTTTTTATTGACTTCCATAGAGTCCTCTGTTCTCCTATTCTTTCCAATACCTCTTCATTTCTAACCTTTTCTACCCACGATATCCTCATCATCCGCCTATAACACCACATTTCGAACGCTTCTAACCTTTTCTTTTCCGCCGCTCCCACTGTCCATGTTTCGCACCCGTACAACGCCATGCTCCAAACATACACCTTTAACAATCTTTTTCGAATTTCTAAATTAACCGTTCGCGAGCATAGAAGTGACTTCTTTTTATTAAAGGTGACACGACCCTGCGCTATCCTCTGCTTTATATCCCTACTGCTCCTTCTGTCCTGACTTCCCAGATATCTAAAATCAGCCACTTCTAATTTTTCGTCTCCTATCTTTATATTCGCTCTTTCCCTACTTTTTCTTCCCTTGCATACCAGTAGTTTAGTTTTACTTACAGATAATTTTTTGGATAAACAAACGCTGTTCTTTTCTGTACATGTGACAATGTGTGTACCAAATTTCATGATGATCGGTTGAGTAATTCTTTATATTTTCACCAATGAAAATCGTCTATTTAAGCACAATATTACACTGCTTCAGTTCCGACTTTTGGTATTAGTTCCCAAATTTGAAAAAAGCCGCTTAAAGAATACCAGTTCGACAACAAAAAGACGGTTTAAGAAGAGGCGACGGGGGTACTCAGGACTATTCTAAATACTGACTTCTAGGAATGCTTCGGAAAGTTGAAACACCGCTGGGGAACGTGTTATCAAATGGGGACTACTTTGAAGGGTTCCACTCGACCGATAACGAAAAATAACGCCGGCGCGGAGATATGAGGGCAGATCGGATATCTTTCGGACAGACCTCGTACATATCATTTCTTTCAGGAGAGGCTCCTTTGAAATATTTAGGTGTAGAAAGGGGTCACAATTTAAACATTTTAACTATAGGTCATAACATAGCGCTAGGGAGGACACTGCTTCGATTCTAAGTCTATTTACCCGGATCAAAATTTTTCTATGGTTTTCTTGAATTATACTACCAAACGCTGAGCTCACAATATTCCATGGATATTATTTCACTTTCCCTCTGTTATCATTTCATCCGTATCATCTTCCTCTTTCTTTCCTTAAAGCCCCCTCACGTTTTCTAAAAGAAAACTGAAAAGGTCCTTCCGCCCTACCCTCCGGTTTTGCACTAAATTCTTTTTTGTGAATAGCAAAATGTGCAGTAGGTATGAGAAACTTCCGCCTCTTGTTAAATGACGGCATATACCACACGGCGGGGGTGTGACAGCAGCAACAATTTTTTCCTCATTAATTTGAAATAGTTTGTAGTGGGCAAATAAAAAATTGGAAAAAATGATTTCAAATTAATATTGCATATTAATCCACTATTAAGTAACTAACAATGTCATAGGATTTCATCTATTTCAATTTGTTAGAATTGTGACCTTGAAGAAATCTGCGCGAAGATAGAAAGAATACACACTAGGCGTGAGCAAGACAGAATCAATTGGAACAAGCTCGAACGAGCAGAGCTCACGATGGGCGGTCTTAGAAGATCGACTAGAACTGTACAGTACTAGACGAAAATGTTTAGCAATTTCTTAAAACAAAAATGTATATAAATTAACAATAGAAAACAAAGCAAAAGTTTTATAAGTGTGTAGAAAGCTAAGTTAATTCACTTGTTATTATTTTTGTCTAAATATGCTTTTAAATAAAGCATATTCTTAAAATTTAACGAGGCAATTTAAATAATTTTGCAAATAGTACTGTACACTTTTGTCTAATTCTCGCTCGATGATCGGTGGGGAAATGAGCTACGCAGACAAATATGATTGAATTTGGAATTATGCTACGGCGCATCCTAATAAGGGGAAGATGCATATCTCTAACTTCTTGAAACGAACAGTACATCGGCGTTTGAACACGCGCTGTTTCATACACCCCTACACAAAGACGTTCTTTGGAGGTAGTTTCGGACTATTTTATGACGTTAATTATACTTAATTATAATTTTATATTCAATTAATATGTGCCTAACGATCCAATATAACATAACGATTTCATCTTATTCATAAAGTTTGTAAAAATAATCCAAGTTGGTTTCTATACTTACGACTTGTATTGACGGATCATCCATTGAAAAATACATGTCTTTCATGGCTTTAGGGGTTGCTATTTTTCCATAAGAAAGACAGTTAAGCACCAACGTTATGTGAGCTCCGGGTTGCTTTTGATTAACCACAAAAATTAAAGAATTTATGTGAGTATTGTCTTCTAAT
>NW_020439131.1:187864-190085 GCF_000699045.2 Agrilus planipennis
ATAAAGCCCTCGAGTATAAAATGTGAACATCATCAACACGCCAAAAACTCAGTTTGATAACATGACACCACACCGGAACAACTTCTTCACGTGTATTCTGCTTCACGATTAAGCTTTACCGTCGCTTCTCGTCTGGGTAATAAAAATACATCCCCATAAATTAGCATCAGTTTACCGACTGATAAATTGCGTCTACGAATATATTTTCAAAAAAGAAATAAGCTAATCTTAACTTAACGTTTTGAGCAGGTTTACCGACTGCTTTCTCTCTATGATGACTTAATTTTTGTTAACTTATTATTTGGCAAACAAAAATAATAACATTGTAATAAACCTCCTTTCGTTGATTTTTGAAAACCTAGTGTTTAAGTATATAATTTAATCATAGATATAAAGTTTTTATTACTAAAACGTTAACTGCTGTTGAATATTGTAGCGAGCACGAGCGTGTTTGTGTGCGATCGGGCATACGTGTGTGTGAGCGGCTTATCGATTCGCCGACTAGCCGCGGGCGCCTTTCTTCATGTGCGCCGTATTTGTAAATGTGTGTGTTGTACCTGCGTTCTGGGAAAACAGTTATACAGTTCAGTTCAAAGAAAAAATAAAGTATCCGGACGTTTCCAGAAGGTTTCCGAAAGTAAACAAAAGAGTATTTAAAGGAAAAGACGATCGCCGAGANAATGGTATCGAAAAGTTGGAGGATCGCTATAATCAGTGTATCACCCTTGAAGGGAATTATGTTGAATAAAAAAAACGAATTTTGCAAAAAAAATGTGTTTTACTATATTAGGCCGGGACTTTTCAATTGACCTGTTAGTAGAATTTATTAGGTAACTTGTAATAACCTCAATTCTGACATGTTTCTTTAAAAATTATTTCAAGTTCCTTAATTATTAGAATTAAATTTGTAATATTAACTAAAATACCTAGTACATTTATTTCTGCTGGCTTTTATTTTTACAAATTCGGGTCCAAATTGTAATTTTTATTATTTTCGCTTACGAAGCAACGAGCTAGGAGGATAAATTGTAAATACCTCTTTAATATTAGGTAATATTTGCGAAACGAAACTCTTATAACGAAAAAGTCCCTAAAGCATTGGTACTTACTAATAAGTATAAATTTAGATTTCTTTGTTTATTTTATAACCACCTGTGTACCTCCTGACCATAATTTCCAGCAAAATACTGATCAAGGACTATTCCCTGTAGAACGAAATAACGCCACGTTTCGGTTTTATTCCACCCTTATAATTTAATTCCAAAATCAACTATTGAAACTGTCATTTGTAAAATTTTTTGTAGTGTTTTTAAAGCTATTTTATATCATCAACATGATCCATGTCATCGTCACAAGGGGGTTTAATATGATTAGAAAAGCACTTCTACTCCTTCCTATTTTCAGTCAGAAAACTAGAGCATTCCACCTCTCTATGTACTATTTGCGAACATTAATCCAATCTATTTTTTCATCTGCCCCTGCACCAGTTTGTAATACTTTTGATTTCTAAATCTCTAACTAACCCTTTTTATGTCTCATTAGATGTCCTACTATCCTACTAACTCTCCTTTTCCATGTTGACTTCCATAGCGAGGAGACTCCCAGAAGAAAATACTTTTGTTTTTTAAGAATTCCTTAATAAAAGTGCAGTTTACGACACCTTCTTTGATGTTAACTTCAAATATTACAATGCCAATACAGACATACAGGTCTGACGAAGGAAGCTGGCGAGCGGTCGCGCAGGTACTTGCCCATCTATGACTTATTTGGGTCACTTGGAACCGATACACAAATAAGCTTTCAGAAGGCGTAAATTATAGTATTAATACAGATAAGACAGTAGCGTACTAGAAAATAATGTAAAAACATGACTTATCAAAAAGAAACTAAATGACCAAACCCTGTAGAAGCAGGCAACAATCAGGTTGACTACCAAACTCACTCACTTCGTTCGTCTTGTCTTTTCCTACCGTAAACACTTGATCCTAAGCATATCTGTCAAAGAGGAATTTTATCAGTTTGTGGACCCAAGTACAAAGATGGTGTTGTAACCTGAATATCCGTCCCACTGATAGGGAAAAGCCTTGAAATCGATGAGAAATTGCTCAATTTTTGAATTAAAGGCTTCTCTTTGAGGAAAATATTTTTTTTTTTGGCATATTTTCTTTCAAGACACCCTATATATATATATATATAACGTACCTCCTTATGACTATTAAGA
>NW_020439131.1:190094-191667 GCF_000699045.2 Agrilus planipennis
TATCTTGGCAACAGATTCGGGTTAATTAAAAAGTATCTATACCTAATAATTTTTACGTTTTTGAGATTTTCAAGGTTTGATACCAAATAATTGATTATTAAATGATTATTACTAGACAAACCGCCCCTTTATTTTATAAAATTTTCATCAATTTCCAACAATCTTGGCAATTTTTGATGCTACCATTTATATTGATTTTAAAATTTTTAGTTAAAAAAAACAAACGTCTATCAACGAAATAATAGGGTAACGAAAATATGATTTTTACTAGTACCTATAGGTATACTTGTGGAGTCCGTAAAAATAAAGGAGTATTTTCCTCTATTGGTGCCAATAGACACTAGGGGTTTTATCGTCCATTTCCCGAGAATTTCCGTGAACAAACAAAACAAGTATTAATTGCCGAATAAATATCTAATTAAAAATTACTTAAAAAATTATTCACCCTGCAAAATTGAAAATATCTGTCATAGACGCAATGCGCAGAACCAAAAGATTAAATTAATAAATTTTAAGTGACAGTAAGTACAACAACTTTTAAAAAGATTTTAAGTTATGGTCTCTTTAAACTGGAGCTGTTATTTTGACTTAAATGTACCAATTTTGTTATGCAATATAACCTAACCTAGCCTAAAGTAATCTAATTCACAAAATAGGTACCTATAATAATTTTTGTGTGTTTATATAAAGCCGTAACAGACTCTGAAAGACTGAAGAATTGACAATTTCAATATCATGGATTTGGAAGGACCGTCGGGTTCATCAAGTGAATCACTTTCGCCACAGTTCGTGCAGCAGGACGTCAATTTTTGCAACCCTGTTAATATTTACGGGGAAAATTTTTTTTACCACCCAACGGCGTCGTGCGGCGGGCCGACGAAGAGGTACGACTTGGAAGGCGCATATTTCAGCAAAGAATTCGATATTCACAAGCTAGATAAGGCGCTGGGCGAGAAACTATCCATAGGAAACGGAAACGACAAAACGGCCGCGGTGGCCTATCATCAAGCAGCTAAAGGCCGTGAGTCCTACTGCGGTACGGCTGGCGGTAAAGTAGCGAATAGTGAACTGGATGAAATTTTACCAGTAAGAAAAAGTGCGGAAGATTGCAACAACAAAATCGGAAGCATATACTTGAACAATAATAGCGGTGGTGGTGTTACAAACAGCTGTGGTACAAATAATAATAACAATAACAACAACAACAACAATAATAATAACAATAGTAAAAATAAAAATGAGAATAATATCGTGATTATGAAAAGTCCCAAAGGATTTGGAAAGAAGACGGTGGCGTTTTCTCATGAACAGGTAAACGTTTGACCTATTTATTTAGTATATAAGCAGTGAAGTTTTTGGAGGGTTCATAAGGGGGGCCGTGGCCCCGAGTCTTACAGATATAGTGAGCTCGTTTTCATAAGATTAAGTTTTTTAATTTAAAAAAACTGAAATAATTCTAAAAATTAATCACTATAGCATTAATTAAATTCATACTAAAAATTGGACACTATTTATAGCTGAATTTATATTATTGTCTAACATCATCATCATAAGGTCGTCAGTCCTAAGACTG
>NW_020439131.1:191831-193612 GCF_000699045.2 Agrilus planipennis
CTAAAGTAATCTAATTCACAAAATAGGTACCTATAATAATTTTTGTGTGTTTATATAAATCCGTAACAGACTCTGAAAGACTGAAGAATTGACAATTTCAATATCATGGATTTGGAAGGACCGTCGGGTTCATCAAGTGAATCACTTTCGCCACAGTTCGTGCAGCAGGACGTCAATTTTTGCAACCCTGTTAATATTTACGGGGAAAATTTTTTTTACCACCCAACGGCGTCGTGCGGCGGGCCGACGAAGAGGTACGACTTGGAAGGCGCATATTTCAGCAAAGAATTCGATATTCACAAGCTAGATAAGGCGCTGGGCGAGAAACTATCCATAGGAAACGGAAACGACAAAACGGCCGCGGTGGCCTATCATCAAGCAGCTAAAGGCCGTGAGTCCTACTGCGGTACGGCTGGCGGTAAAGTAGCGAATAGTGAACTGGATGAAATTTTACCAGTAAGAAAAAGTGCGGAAGATTGCAACAACAAAATCGGAAGCATATACTTGAACAATAATAGCGGTGGTGGTGTTACAAACAGCTGTGGTACAAATAATAATAACAATAACAACAACAACAACAATAATAATAACAATAGTAAAAATAAAAATGAGAATAATATCGTGATTATGAAAAGTCCCAAAGGATTTGGGAAGAAGACAGTGGCATTTTCTCATGAACAGGTAAACTTTCGACCCATTTATTTAGTATATAAGCAGTGAAGTCTTTGGAAGGTTCATAAGGGGGGTCGTGACCCCGAGCCTTGCAGACATAGTGTGCTCGTTTTTAATTTAAAAAAACTAAAATAATTCTAAAAATTAATCACTATAGCATTAATTAAATTCATACTAAAAATTGGACACTATTTATAGCTGAATTTATATTATTGTCTAACATCATCATCATAAGGTCGTCAGTCCTAAGACTGGTTGGACAAGCATCTCCACTCTTTCCTATCTTGAGATAATATTCGCATTTCCACAAAACTAGAACAATCCGCATCCGTAACTATTTGCGAACAGTAATCTAATCTAGGTCTACCTCTACTCTAGACTAGACCTTCATGCCAGAGAAGGTGTCCTACCAACCTATCTCGCCTATTTTTTATTGACTTCCATGAAGTCCTCTGTTCTCCTATTCTTTCTAATACCTCTTCATTTCTAACCTTCTCTATCCACAATATCCTCATCATTCGCCTATAACGCCACACTTCGAACGCTTCTAACCTTTTCTTTTCCGTTGCGCCCATCGTCCATGTGCTGTGCTCCAAACATACACTTTTAACAACCTTTTTCGAATTTTTAAATTAACCTTTCGCGAGCGTAATAGTGACTTCTTTTTATTGAAGGAGACTCGACCCTACGCTATCCTTTGCTTTATATCCCTACTACTTCTTCTGTCCTGACTTATCTGACTTCCTAGATACTTAAGGGTTGTACAATGTACAGTCTGAATTCTAATTTGATATTCCTCTTTATCTTTATAAGAAGTAACATTTTGGAAATCCAAAATAATGGCTTATGCAATTTCTTTGTAGTGATTTCAAATGTACAACTAATGTCTTTATAAATCCGTTAGAAATTCATTTCATCATCAACTAGTCATGAAATTCTAGTTATGTGAAATTAGCGGTCACCATCCCTTAGTGTCATCAGAAGAATTTCTGTTTTGCGAATATGTATTAAGTATATGTACTTAAACTATCAAACTTTTATTCCTTCAAAGAATATCCCAATCCAATATTACAAATCCCTTTTAATACACAATTAAAACCAAAAAACAC
>NW_020439132.1:0-8368 GCF_000699045.2 Agrilus planipennis
TGATATTGATTTTACAAATTGGTGCACAAATTTTGTTTCGATATGCACTTTTTATAACATCCTCTTTACTTTTAGAAAAGCATTAATAACATTCCGACTACTGAACCTGAATTTTTGTACAACAGTAAAATCAATACCTGTTACTCATATCAACTGCACACTGGAACTATTTGGAGTTTGCGAAGTCGCCGTGAAAACTATTATAATTTTTTTTTTCGTTTCCAAGGTCAAAATTGTTATAACTTTTTATGTTCCAAATGTCACTAGGAACAAGTGGTTAAAATATTATTGATTATAAACGCCACATGCTGCGTATTCTCCTTGTTTAGTGTTATTCGACGTTCGGCTTGACTCTTCATTAGTATTCAGAGAAAATAGTTTGTGCTATAATCTAATCAATGCTAAAACCAGTCAAGTAATCCATTTTAAAGTTGGTAATGATAGTGATGAAATCATTTTAAAATGCTTTGTATTAATTGTATGGTACAAAGACGTAAAGGACGTATATTTCCGATTTATAATTAATGCTTATCTGCCACATGGGCGGGACGAATTCGATTCCCGTCCGATGCATTAATTTTTTACCTGCCTTTACACAAATGCATCTTTCGACCGATATTTGATTTATTCCGTTCTTTTTATAATAAACATCGAAGAAACGTATGTACTAGAAATTTCGACATTTACATATTAATATAACGAAAACTTTCAAAACTGGAAATGTACAAATAATGACAGTCAATATAATAATAATCCCAATTAAATTAATGTATTGCTTTAGTGAGTCTGGCATAACAGAAGATGCAGTGAGGAAATATTTGACGAGAAAACCAATGACAACTACAGAACTACTGCAAAAATTTAAATCGAAGAAGACGGGATTGTCAAGTGAGCAACTGGTGAACGTAATGACACAGATTTTGAAGAAAATTAATCCCCTTAAGCAAACAATCAAAGGAAAAATGTATTTATCCATGAAGTCTTAATCGACTTTTTAATGACGCATGTATCACATAATATTTATATTTTTTGTGAATAAATCTGAGTGATATATTTTACTATACAGTATAAAGTAATTTTTTTATACATAAAGTTTGTTTTTAACTAAAATGGGTAATAATTTATATTTGGTACTTTACCTTACTTTCGTTGTTGAGAAATCAATTAAATAATATTTAACTAAATGTTTAAACTTTTTTTTCTTAATGTGCACTAATTTCTTTATAATGTTATTTAGAGTTAATTTAAGTGTGCAATGTTTTAAGTAGTATGAGTATTAGAATTATTAACTTTAACAATAATATTTTAATATTCGTGCATTCTTATACCCATGTATCGTATTAAAATTGGTGTTTAGGGAGTTACGCATTGCGTTTTATTAGTACTATAATGTGCTATGGTACACACAAGATGTTTATTGTATTGAGTGGTCTTTAGACATCCCATTTTTAAGTAAAATCCATGTAATTTTGCTTAAAGTTTTTCTGCTTTAAACAAAAATAACTGGCGCTGCAAACAAGATCGATAACGGTGTTTTTATAGTTGTTTCATTCAGTTTTGGTGTTGTCGATTTGAAAAAATATCACGTACCTTGTGACCTCAAATTCGGCTGTAAATCAGGAGATGACTTGGCTGGAGAAGATTATGTTACCAACCTCCGAAGAAAGCTTAACGATATCCACGAGTCGGTTCGTCTGCATACGCAAATTGCTAGTGACGGGATGAAAGAAAACTACGATATCAAGGCTACAGCAGGTGGTTACCAAAATGGAGATCTTGTTTGGTTGTATAATCCTCGTCGTCGCCGTGGACTATCACCTAAGTTCCAACAGAACTGGGAAGGACCCTATGAGATAGTGAAGCGGATTAACGACGTGATCTACCATTTTAATCGCTTGGCTCCATTCGCCGGTGCAAATGTAGAGGAGGCGCGGGACAGATTATTAAGAACTATTTCTTCCGAGCCCACATTCGAAGAGTTCATGAAGGAAGGCCCCCATGTTAACAGGAGATTTGGAGTGACGCAAGAAAAACGACGAGACCTCGATTGGAGGATCGTACGGAACATGATCGAAGTCCTGTTCCGCCGTACTGGAATAGACATTTTGGTTTGCAGTAATAACCCGAATCGGACCAACCATGTGAAGACCGTGGACTGTAACTTCTATTCCCGGAGCGGATGTCGTGAACGCGAGAACTGCAGATTCCGGCATGATCCTGCGAAACGGAAAGTGAAAATGTTTCGGGACGAAACATACTTAAAGAGGGGGCAGTGTAGCAAGCACGAGCTTGTTTGTGTGCGATCGGGCATACATGTGTGTGAGCGGCTTATCGATTCGTCGACTAGCCGCGGGCGCCTTTCTTTATGTGCGCCGTATTTGTAAATGTGTGTGTCGTACCTGCGTTCCTGGAAAGCAGTTAAACAGTTCAAAGAAAAAGAAACTTCCGGACGGCTCGGGAAGGTTCCCGAAAGGAAGCAAAAGAGCATTTAAAGGAAGAGACGATCGCCGAAAGCAGTAGAAATTAATTGACCGTTGCAGAAGTGAATCTAGAAGTAAATTGACAGCGCAGTGAATAGTGATATATCAACAGTAATAAATAAAGTAATTCATCACCTAAGTTAGCAATAATTTAATAGTGTTTGTAAGTCCTTCAGTAATAATTAGTGTAAATAAATCGTTTTTCTCGTTGTGAGTCTTAGAAGATGTTTTGTTAAACCCACGAACATTACAGTAATATTGATAAATTTGTTTGCTATATTGGTTCGAAAGAAGAAACTTTTGGTAGAAAAAGATCCTCGCTCTGAAACAATTTTAGAATTACAATTAACTGACCACGATGCAGTCATCAGAGTAACTGGAGCTATTGCGAATATTATGACCAAATCGAAGAAAAATTAGCCAATTTGTTAGATTTTATTCATTTAAATGACAAGGATAGTTTGCAAATTAAATCAAAAAGAGTAAGTGAGCGAAACACGTGTCTGCGGTTTATAAAATAGTTGTGGTGAATTTGGAGTAAGTCTTTTTTTATTTTTATTAGCCTCGATGGTATTCGAAGCCAGAATTAGAGGCATATATGAACCAATACACTCAAAGATGCATTTGAAGAATCTTATATTTTCCATAATGAATCATATACAGCGTGGCCCAAAAAGTATATAATATACCTACTCATTGTGGTATAGTACTATAACTTCAGAAAAATACGTAATCCTAAAATGTAGCATCGTGCTACAGATGGCGTTCACTGTGCCGTTTGTAGTATTTTCGAAAACGTTCCTTATTTTGTGGAGCCATGCAAAACAGAACGCTGCGATATTCAAATGTCTTTATTATCTTAAATTGATCTTTGGGATTGATTAAACATAAAATTTGATGATGAGATATAGAGACTAAATTGAGCCTAAAAAGAAGGGATCTTCGAGGTTGTATCTCCATCTATACTTCTTTCCAAATCAGAAAAACATTAGAATATCGCCGAGATTTTTTGATTGCCTCCGTATTTTGGCACTCTGAACAACTTTGTCCTACAACTTTTACCGATTGGCCCCATAATTAGTGAAATTGCAATTTAAACGAAACCATCTTTTTTTTTACTTTTGAAAACTGTATAGCAAATTCAAATTTATGTTACAGGCGATTTTGTATTAAGACAGGGAACAAGTTTTGTTGGTTGATTTGGTTACAATGAACATATTTTTTGGGTCATTTAACTCGAATAAAGAACATTGAATATCGCCGCATTTTTTTGCAAGGCTACATATTTTGGTATTATGAATAACTGTTTTCCATGGCACCCATACTTAACAATGCTGTCACATAAACGAAACCTTTGTTTTTATGAGTACTCTGTCATCATCATAAGGTCGACAGTCCTAAGACTGGTTGGACACGTACCTCCACTCTTCCCTATCCTGAGCTAAACTTCGCATTTCCCTAAAACTAGAACAGCCCACATCCTTAACTATTTGCGAAGAGTAATCTAATCTAGGTCTACCTCTACCCCTCCTAACTCCTGTTTCTGCCTCTAATATGTCTCTGACTAGACCTTCATGCCTGAGAAGGTGTCCTACCAACCTATCTCGCCTATTTTTTATTGACTTCCATAGAGTCCTCTGTTCTCCTATTCTTTCCAATACCTCTTCATTTCTAACCTTTTCTACCCACGATATCCTCATCATCCGCCTATAACACCACATTTCGAACGCTTCTAACCTTTTCTTTTCCGCCGCTCCCACTGTCCATGTTTCGCACCCGTACAACGCCGTGCTCCAAACATACACCTTTAACAACCTTTTTCGAATTTCTAAATTAACCGTTCGCGAGCATAGAAGTGACTTCTTTTTATTAAAGGCGACACGACCCTGCGCTATCCTCTGCTTTATATCCCTACTACTCCTTCCATCCTCACTTATCTGACTTCCTAGGTATCTAAAATCAGCCACTTCTTCTAATTTTTCGTCTCCTATCTTTATATTCGCTCTTTCCCTACTTTTTCTTCCCTTGCATATCAGTATTTTAGTTTTACTTTTATTTATTTTCATACAGTACTGATCTGTCAGTACCGCTTCCATTTTATTTAAAGCTATCTCTAGGTCCTCCTTGCTAGATGCTAATACTGCTATATCATCTGCAAATCTAAGCATACTAATCTTTTGCCCTTGCACATCTATCCCTACAGTTGTACTGTCTTTAATGATGTTGATGGCGTCTTCGATGTATAGATTAAAAAGTAGCGTGTGTGCATCCCTGTCTGACTCCCTTCCTAATATTTACTTCTCTACGTTGCATCCCTAGCTCAATAACTGCCTGTTGCTCTTTATACAAACTAAGTATAACTCTTCTATCTTTGTAACTCATTCCTACATTTTTAAGTATATTTAACATCTTGTCCCATTTAACATTGTCAAAAGCTTTCTCTAAATCTACAAATCCTATGAACGCACTCTTTCCTTTTTCTATTGTTTTCTCTATTGCTACCCGTAAAGCTAGAATGGCCTCTCCTCTATTTCTTCTAAACCCAAATTGATCTTCCCCTAATAGTTCTTCCGCCCTTTTTTCCATCCTCCTCTGTACAGTTCTAGTTAATATTTTTGACGCATTGGAAGTTAAGCTAATTGTTCGAAATGTCTCGCATCTGTCTGCCCCCCTTTTCTTAGGTAATGTTACTACTACTATATTCCGTTTATAATCCTCGGGGACTTTCCCCGTTTCGTAAATGTGACTAAATAGCTTAAACATATGAATCTCTAACCTCTTGTCCTGCATGTTTTAGAATTTCCCCTGTATCCCATCTACACCTGGCGCCTTATTATTCTTTAAATTTTTTAATGCTACATCGAACTCTTCTCTCATTATGGGATAACCAAGCTCATCTATTTCCACACTATCTTCCTTCTCTAATATATACTAACTCAAGGCCTGCGTATGGGTTCTCTAAATATTCTTTCCACCTATCTGCCTTTTCCTCATTTACTATCAAAATGACCCCTGCCTCGTTTCTTATATTATTACTAATGTATCCTACATCTCTAACATTCCTTTTAATTATATTATACGCCTCATCGGTTTTACCTACTTCAAACTTTTCTTCTACTTCTTTACACATTCTATCAATCCACTGTTCCTTAGCTGCCCTTTCTAATTATTTCTCACTTTATAGCTTTATATCTTTTTTGCCCTTCTTCGTCTGTCCTGTTTTTATATTTCCGCCTTTCATCTATTAATCCTACAATCTCATTTGTTATCCAGGGTTTCCTACTTTCGTTTTGTTTAAGATCTACTATATCTGTAGCTGCTGACTTTAGGCACGTTTTAGTGCAGTTCCATTAAATCTCTATGTCCCCGTCATTCGTTTCTCCAGCCGCCTTTAGTATTTCGTCTGTCCTTTTACCTAGCCTATCACGTGTTTCGTTACATTTTAGCTTTTCTAAGTCAAGACGTCTTCTACCTCTTTTTCAGAATTTTGAATTTAAGATTGGTCTTCATAACTACTAAGTTATGATCGCTATCTATATCTGCTAAGACCCTAGACATCGAAACTCGCAAGCCGATCCACCCACTCAAGTTTGTACAAGAGTTTCGTCAAGGTTCAAGTCCCATCGGATCGGGAGTACTCTGTACAACAAATTAAATCTAGGTGTTACAGATGATTTTGTATTAAATAAGGAATAAGCTGTTTGAAAAATTTTTCGGTTTTTTTGGCCATAATGTCAATATTCCGTTCTTTTTGGGCAATGCTGAATGTTGCGAGTTTTGAATTATCAAAGTAATAAAAAAAAACATAGGTAATACAATAATGCTTACATTTGAACCCACTGAAAATTTATTACCCTACTTTCTGCTGAATGCTTACCAAATTTATATAATGAGCCGATTACCTTGCAACCAAAATTTAATTATAATCCCTTTACTACGTGTACTGTATACATCTAACAAGTAAGACAGTAATGTCTTCGAAAAGAATGTCATACCGCCACATCAACTGCCAAAACCGACTCCTATATCAGCAAGCATATAAACCATACAAAAGAACCAACTTTTCCTGAACCAAACAGAACAAGAACTTGAGTTCGAAGAAAATTATGAAAACGAAAATGATGATAAGGTCTGACAGCATAGTTGACTTAAACAATGCTGCCACCCCAGAATTACCATTTATAATATTGTCCAACTACTTTAAAATTTTAATCGGCTCTGGCACATATTATTCTGTAATTAACCCCGAAATTGCATTTTGTTTTCCCGATGAGTGCATTTTTGAATAGCCCTTTACAGTAAACAATCGCAATAGTTACCCTTTGTTGGAAACTATAANAGGACTACCTTAATGTATATGTATCAAATATATTGAGAAATAAATTGTAGATCTGAAAATTTCTGATATGGATGAGTGGATGGAAAGTTCAGAGGATGACTCTTCTGATAATGAAGAAGAAAAAGATGAAGAGGAAAAGCATGATAAAAAAAATAAAAAAAGTAATTAATAACCATTGATTAATTTATTCAGTAGTACACACTGACCAATTTGTAGATACTCAAGAAAAGAAAAAGAAACGGGATACTGATGGGGAAGCTTTCGAAGAATCTGATGATGGAGATGAAGAAGGCAGAGAAGTTGATTATATAAGTGACAGCAGTGAAAGCGAGCCGGAGGTGTTAACAGAACAAGGCGTTGCAGAAGAGAAAGCTTTAAGGTAGTTTCAAATAGTAAGATATGCAAATTATACTACATAACTTGTTATTGTTAGAAAATTACTCAATTCTGATGAAGAAGATTCTGAAGAAGAAGAAAATAAATCAGAGAAAGATCAGAGTCCAGAAGAAGAAGACTCTAAAGATAAAGAGACTGAAAAAGACGAAACTGTTAAGGATAAAGAAAAGAAGAAAAAAAAGAAAAAACAGAAGAGTAAAGAGATTAAGAAAGATACCAAAAAACCCGGTAATATTATATAAAAAAGTGTAGGGTTAATTTTGAGTGAATAAAAATGTTTGGCATTAATTTTATAGATGACAACAGTGATTTTAGTTCTGATAGTAGTACTGATGAAGACATTAAAAAGCCAAAAGTTGAAAAAAAACTGAAAAAAGAAGAAAAAGAGCCAAATAGGTATATTTTTAAAATTTTTACAATAAACAATCGATAAAATATTTAATTTATAGTGCAGGAAGTTCAAGAGCTGGAACGCCCACCACAGATAATAAAAGGAAAGTTACTAGTGATGGAGGAAGTACTATGTCTCCTAAAAGACCTAAACTAGAAAACCCAATTTCTAACTACATACCAGGTTCAAGGTGAGTATTTAAATTAAAATGACCTAACTCAATGTAATTACATACAATTCATTCTTTTACAAACAAAATTTCTATGATATCCAAGTGCAGGCAGTGTATCGCCATTTAGTTGGTATATGCTGTTGCTGAAGTATTTCATGTGTTAGACAAGGCCTTACTAAGATATCAACCTGTTTAACTTAATCGACGATGCAGCTTATACCTATATGTGATCGGCACAAAACGTTCGTTACTCTCATGAGGTATTCTTCAATAAACTAAACGTTCGCATCTTCCCTTTCATATTTGTTAATTCCGTGAATTTAAATGCACTACGTTCAACGATTTCCATCACTTTTAAAAGTTACACAATTCTTTAAATAAATAAGAACATTACATTAATGAGTAAATTATTAAAATCATGTATTAAAAAGTGAAACATTAAATTTAAAATTCCTGCTTATACGAGGGTGGATTGATAAGTTTCCGGCCTAACCAAGAGATGACGCCACTAGGCCTACCTTGAGGTGACATTCTATAGTACCATCCTTGGATAGCTTGTAGCTATAGTTTCAGCCCGATCTCCTTGCTAG
>NW_020439132.1:14527-34558 GCF_000699045.2 Agrilus planipennis
ATATATATATATATATTCTGTCCCTCTCAGCTTAATGTGAGAGTTATGAAGTGGCATGAAAAATTCGACTCGCTTATAGGAATCAACAATTTCAAGTAATTAGGTGTAAACAGTAAATAGTATAATAACCTGAAACGATCTAGAAGTACCATTTTGTCTTTATAGTCCTCTATCTACATCTAAGTACAGCTGGAAAATGATAAAATGTATTTGCCAGTGGGCAATAACCACGGATAGGTATTTTTAGATGAGATTTCAGAATTAAGTATTCCTCATTGTCTTGTAGAAGTGAAAATGATTTGCTAGCATTCCAAGCAGGTCCAAAGAAATATATATATATATTTGAACACCCTGTAGAAGCTTCCCCTATGGCTGAACTAGAAGAATATGAGTACACTTTCGAAAAGGAATTTAACATCTAAAGAAAAATGGTACGTTCTTCAAGTATACAAATGAAGTCTAAATTATTAGAATTTAGGTAAATCTGCAGAAATATTTAATAAAAATGAAGATAAGTCAATATTTATTAAAAGTTAAACATAATATTAGAACAATGGACGATGAACCTGATTATATTAGGCCTTATCTCCATAATCAGCATTTGAGAAAACAAAACCAACAAATAGGTACTATTGACTGTTGGCGTCTTAATGAAAAAATTGTCAATGCTAAGTATCCTTTACCAAAAATTGAAGAAATTCTCTACCACTTGGGAAGGTGTACTTATTATTCGACGCTGGATCTTGCCCTGGGTTTACACCAAACTGAAAGAGACATACTTTATCGAAAATACGGCAGTTATAGTGGACACTGAATATGTCCAAATGTGAATTCCTTCGAAGTTACGCTAAAAAGGATTTTACTTAATCCTGACAAAATTAAAGCAATTAGAAATTACCCAGGTTCCACAGCGAACCAGGCGTCCATTACGACTGTCCGTGACTCGACAAATTTATTATCCAAGGTCAACAATATATTTTGCTCCGTACTCTTGGAGGGGTATTCCTTTGCGGACGCCACTGCCCTGGCGAGTGACCTTCAGGCCAAACTCGTCGAAGTAAACAAATTTATTCGTTTACATTCATTCATCCCCACAATCGCCTGCGCCTATAACGGAAGACATTGAGTCTTCATCCGCTGCTCCCTTTACCAACGTTATTTCCTCCCAAATCAATTTAATGTCAGGTCCTAAGTCGTCCAAGGCCATTTCCAACGGCTCCGTTAACCGTCTTCTGCACATGGACCGACAAGAGAACGACGGCTTCGTCAAAGCCGGCAATTGCGCCAACAAGCACCGACGACAGCAACCTTTCCTGTCGTTGTCCAAATCCTCCTCCTCTGACAACGAATCATCGGAATTAGAGCTATCCAATCTAAGTTAAAACCTCCTCCCACTAATCGTAGCGCAATTAATACTCAATTCAATTCGAGTCCACCCCAACTCTATCGACGATTTTCGTCGTCTATCCTCTTTCCTGGACGAGTCCAAAGTCCAATTCTCTGCAAACCAGCTCCAGCAAGACCTTGACCTTCATGTCGTTATCCAAGTTATTGTCTAAACCATCCAGACAATCTTCGCATAGTTACGTGGAATGCGCAAAGCATTAGATGTAAATTGAGTGAACTCGGCAACTTCCTCGAGGATAAGTCAATCGGTGTTGCTTGACTAATCGAACCACATCCAAGCGCAAACACACGTGCTTCTCTCTCGGTGTCTAACGACAGACTGAAAGAGACATATATTAATGAACGTGCCTTAGCCGTATGTCGTTGTAATAATTTTTTGGCGAGAGGGAGATGGCGTATGGTTTCGGACTAGTGCTATCTCTTTCATGGCACGCTTACGCACTATCGTAAGAGAGATGGATATTGTCCGAAACTTCGTTCCATCTCTTTCTTTTATTGTACCACAATTCTGATCGCTAAGGCATGTCCATTAGTAAACGTCGATGCATGAGACAATGTCTTATATCTGTTAAATTTTATTTATTTAATGTAAATACTTAATCAACTTGACAATCAAATTAAATTTTTCTTAATTTTGATGGACCTAATGCAATCAATCAAATGTAGTAAAATAATTAAACATTAATTCACAATGTGTTATTTCATTTAGTTCAATTGATACTCATTTCTATCTGTCTCATCTTCTACCGTTTTTTATTGTCCTTCTATACGCTTTAGATGAATTACATTCCTTCATAGTCTTTGTCCCGTTTCTTCGTTTCTTATTGTAATATCATCTCTCACTGATTCTTTAACTACATGTGGTGTGGGTTTGAAAGTAGTTATTAGTCTTTTCTAGTTCTTTTACGTACACAGTCAATTCTGGTTTTCCGCTCTTCTCTTCTGGTCCAGATATTTCTTTCCTTTTTCCTTTTGCAACTTGTCTCTATCTCTAACATCATTTTCGTTATCCGTTTGATATATCGTTTTTAACATGGAGATTTTATCCCTGTTCAATCCATCGCGATATCAACCCAGGGTTTGGATGGAAGTTCTCGACGTTTCAATGGTGCTGGAGGATTTGGTAAGCTAACTAGGGTGCATTCTTTGCAGCTCTTTACCATTAACTCGATATCTTTATCAATTCCAGGGCCCCAGGCCTTAGAACGAAGGCGACTCTTCATTGCAATTTGTCCCTCGGTCACAGACAAACCTTTTTGTCCTACTAAAGATTGTCAAGTATCTTTCCAAATTTTCCGCAGTTTCAGGACTCCATAAGGATTTTAATGGGATCCTTCTTCTAGTGCCGTGCAGATTTCTGCGATAATCTGCCTATTCCTCATCTCCTTCCTTCAATTTTACTTTGCAGAATGAGACGTTGAAAGTAGTAGCGTTCTCTGCGCAGTATGTGTCCGAGATAACATATCTTTAATTTTTTGACATTTTTGAAGAGTTCTCGTTCTGCTAGACCGGCTCTCCGGAGAATGTTCTCATTTCTCATACGGTTGAACCAAGAACTCTCAACATTTGCCTCAGGATCCACATTTCAAAGGCTACGGATTTTGTTATTTTTAGCATCTATGCTTCAACACCATAGAAGAGAATATATCTAAGGCTGAAATTCAGGTTCTTGTCTGTAAGAAATTTTCGAAGTCTTATTTTTTCTTATTTTGGGCCGTTCAATCCTTCATCTGATCTCTTGATTCAGATCCCACCCTTCGTTAACCACGTATCCCAAGTATTTAAATTGCGTAACCTGTTCGATGGTCTATTCATTAATATATATACGGGTGTAAGGAATGTCGTTCCTACTAACAATTGTGAACTTGGCTTTGCTGATGTTAATCTTTAAACCTAGTCTTTGGTTTTCTTCACTGGCCCGATTCAGTAGACTTTGGAGATCATGTGTATTATCTGCTAATATTGCCACGCCCAATTTGGGAACGGAGTCTTGACCATCTATGTTATGTCGGTAATTGGTTAGTTATTTATTTTACTTGCCTGATTTTAATGCAAATTGATTATTTTGGCGTGACTGGGGGTCAGGTACTAAAATGACAAGATAGGCAAGTTTTAAAACAATAACAACTTTATTATGTAAATATAAAGGAAATTGAGATAAAAGACATTTACAAAAAAAAGGATCTTTCCCTCAATGTAGATCAACACACACAAAAGAAACAAGTCTGTTTTACTTACATTATTGGCGGGAGCGTCGCAACCATCATCACCTAGGGGTAGTGTCACCAACACACTGAATTTGCCACCTAGTACTCCTTTTAAGGGTAGACTTTATCCCTTCGCGTTCCGGAATCGACTGATTGCGAATCAACCATCGATCCCCGTCCACGCGCTAAACTTTTTGATGAACCAGTGATTTTTTGACCACAGTTCAACATGGGTCATTCACTGGTTCCAGAGGTTTCTCTGGTCTTGCTGATCTAATGACAAAAAACGACGAAGTCCTTATTGATGACTTAATAATTTTCCCAATGACCCGAGCTATCGAACTAGCGACAAATTCCGCTTGCAAAATGGATAATTGTTTTCACTTGCCGCCTCGTTGCTGTATAATGCCAAATATGCTTATTTTGCAAGTGAATGAACTCGATATCCGTTTTATTAATTTAAAAAGAATAGCAACGTTATAATTATGAAATATTTAATTAATTTTGAAATATGTTTTAGGGTCTAAAATGGTTTTTTGAATTTCATTAAAATTTCACTGCGTGACAATATCACGGTATCATACGCATACTGGATATTGTTATTGGGATTCCGTTCACTACAATTCCGAAGGAATATTGGGGATAGAATACATCCTTTAAAAATCTTCTGCTGTTCCAGCCTTATTCGAATTTTTGCTTTTTGGTGCCAATACAGATTACCGATCAACCTTACATCTTTTTTCCATCCAGACCCAATCCTCTAAGATATGTTATCAGAAGATGGTGTTTTACGTTGTGAAATTCCTAATCTTAGTTAATGAAACCCATATAGACATTTTTTTTTTGATCTTTGCAGTTCTGGACCAATGTTTGGAGGCTGAATATAACTTCTCTGATTCCGAATCCGCTCTTAAATTCGAATTGAGAGGAGGCAATCCTCAGGGAAATGTCTAGTGTCATAGACGTTATTGAAAAGTTTTTCAACCTTTGAAGATTTTGGTCGTTAATTAAGTAAAACGTTTCCGAGTACATATCATCCAGTCCTGGAGCTTTGTTATTTCTCATTAAATTTGTGGTGTGTTGCGAATAGAGTACAACAGAACTTTGTTAATCACTTTTTTCTTTTTATTGAACACAACAAAACAACATTTAACACAATTAAAGACTTATCATTTGGTTTAAATTTATAAAACGTGCTTCTTTGACTAAAGCTGGTAAGTGAATAATCATAGGTGAATAATAAATGGAATAATAATGTCAATGCATCGAATGAAAAATGAATAGAATACATATATATATATAAAGTTCGCGAAATTCGTTCATAAGTCAGATATTGGTTGTAGACAAAACAAATCAAGCACAAAACAGCTCACTATTCCCGCATCCCCTCACTTCACTGTTAGAGTGAACAGTGTGTATGATTTCACTTTTTAATATGCTTGGTCTTGATAGAGTGGATATGTCTGTTGAGTGGTTTTCTGGTCTGTCCTCGTTGAAAAGGCTAATTATATATTTTCTCCAAATTTGCAACAATTCCTTGGTATCTGCCCTTCTTTCATTGTGCTCATTTTTAAAAATTTATTATTGTACATCCGAGCTATTTCCCTGACATTTTTGAAAATTATCTCCCAGTTTGTTAAGATCTTCAGTCTCTTGACACCTTTCATGTAATTACTTCTCCTTTGTTAATCTAATTTCATATCGTATTCTTCTTTGAAGAGCTCTATACTCATTGTGATCGTTCTGAATTTTACATTGCCTTCGCTCTTCCATTAATTCTAAAATATCTTCAGTCATTTACTCATTTTTAGCTGTTGTTTTTTCTTTGAGAGAAACTTCTCAGTCGTGGTTTTAAAAGCTTGTTTAAGATCAAGCCAATGCTTGTTAGCGTCGTCTGTTCCAATAACATTTTCTAGTTTTTTATTGAGATGGTCCTCGTACAGTGATCTTGTTTCTTTATCTTTTAGTTGTTGTAGGTCTAGTGTTTTCCTTTTTTTTTTTGGTTTGTCGAGGCGCAAGACTATGTCGGCACCTTGTATTGTAGTAACTAATTGGCTAATTGTGATGTAATAAACTCGATTGCGAACAGTGTGGTGACCACTCTCCTGTGGAAATTTCCAGGTGTATAGTCTTCTTGACGGGAGCTTGAACCACGTTATTTAATAAGTTATTATAAGATTGTTCTCTTCGAAGTTTTGAATCAACCTTTCACCTTTGTTATTTCTCTTACCCAATCCCCAATCACCAACCACCGATCCCATCCTGCCTTTGTACTAACAACTAACAACACCATGTTGGTAGTTTCGATTAGTATTATTAGTCCTTCTGGTATATATACCCTAAAGGTGGGTGGATTTCATCGCGGATTAATTTTTCTGAAAAGAATACCATTTTGAAAAAAATATTTGTGTGTTGGTTTCCCTTCAGACAGGTTGGAAAGTATAATTTGTGTCTTTGGGTCCTTACTTTTCGCTTTCGTTAACTAGTTATCGGTTGTTATCTTGTTGATTTTAACAAGACTTTTCTGCAGCGGCAAGTCCGAGACTGGATTTCTACTGTACTACGATATTCAATTGAATCGAATGATTATAGATAAAACCACCACTTCGCAATTTGTAGTGGTAGATCTTCCTTATATTGGGTTAACTTTAAAGAATTGCAATCTATTACTACCTTAAAGGAAATTTCCAACAAATATGTTCTGAAAGCATTTAGTTTAACCTCTATTCTAACAATAAAACTAAATTTCAACGTCTAAATAATAAAACTTAAAATGACCTATTTCGTCCGACAATGGAAACTATTTTGAATGGATTACTGGTGCAGAACACCCGGCCGCTATGAACGACAGCGATCAACAAAATAAATGTTTAAATTTAATGCTACAATCACGCACACGCGACATATTGTTACTTGCAGTGCACGGTGTAATTTGATCGATTGTTAATAAACATAATTTTTGCGTATTTATCCCGGTTGCCGTTTTCACTGTCACGACATGAACTGTATCGTCTTTGCCAGGATGTAGTTCTGTAATTAATCCTACATTCCACTGCATGACTGGTAGATCTTCCGTCAGGATCACGAGATTCCCTTCCTGGATCAATGAATCTTCATTGTTCTGCTTCCATTTATTGCGAATATGTAACTCGTTCAAATACTTCTTGTGCCATCTTGCCCATAAATGTTTCATTTTCTGAATATGTTGCCATGCTGATAAGCAACAATCGCTGACAAACAAGATTCTGTTGTGAGATAGTGTACAGTCTTAATTAGATAACAAACAAAGATTGCAACGTAGACCTTTATGTGCTTAATATTTCTAAATTCTTTTTCTTTCATAAAAAACGGTCTGCAATAGTCAATACCAACGTTTTCAAATGATTTCGAAGCTATTCCTATACTTTTGGTAGATCAGTCATCATATAATCCTTAGAATTTGACGATGGATTCACCTTCAAACTTCTAAATCAATTGCGAATTTAGTATGTGCCGCGTAGTATTTTTGCTATCGATAGGCTAATAATTGCCTTACCACATTTAAAAGATATTAGCTCTTTTTGAATTATCAAATGAGTTACGTGGTGAGAACGTGGAAGTAACATCGAATGTTTTTCGGACAATTTTAAATTGGAATGTTTTAGTCTTCTACCTACTCGTAAAATACCTCAGTCATCTATAATGAATTAAGAGAAGAGATTTTACTCCTCATTTACCGAAGATCCTGATTGAAGATCTTGAATTTTTCTAGAAAACGTTTCTCTTTGAATTAGTCACATTAAACGCGTATATAACTCATTGAGTTCAAACAAGGAAAATGGGCCTGTATATTTTCGCGGAACCGTCAAAAGCTACCCTTGACTTTGTTGCAAAGCTCGTATATTTGATAACCCCATGGTGAGATAGATGAAAACCTGATTGAGTTGAAGTTGAAATATATGACCTAATCTTCATATTCGTCCATAAAATTACGATATTCTTGTTGTATCTCCGTTTTTTTTTTGGAATTTTTGTTCCAGGGAATTATAGAAACGTTTTAATGCTAATTGATATGAGTCTCCTAATTTACGCTGATTTGAATTAAAAGGGAGGCGTACCGTCCATCATTAGTATCGCGTATTGTATTAATGTGAAAATGCAATTCATATGCGTTTTCTTCTTCAGATAAATGTTTATCGGGATTGCACTCTCCTAACTGCCAAAATTTCTCTAATTGTATTTGAACTGATGAGGTTACAGAATGGCAATACGTACCACTTGCAGGATGTGTATTTGCTTTACCAGAAACAAGCCAACCTAATTTAGTATTTTGTAAGACTGTTGTTTTATTAGATAATTTTACTTGTCCTACACAATGTAATTTATAAAATATGTATAAATTTAACAAGAGATCAATTTCGGCTAAATTTATATTTATTCGTATTTTTGAACCTTTTCTGTCAACTTGCCTAGAAGGTAAATTTGCCGTGATAACTGGTAGTAGGTACTGGTAGTGTAATTTTTTCTTCGAAACTACCATTTCTAGCCTTAATAGAAGTGTCAACGGAGTGTCTAACAATGCATCCAAATTAACCTAAACCTAAAGCTGGCAAATTTATGTTTTGCTTGGATAACTTTAATTGATTTGCTAACTCATTAGTTATGAAATTTGACTGTGAGCCAGCATCTAATAAAACTCTACAATCGTGTGGTTGATTTTGCGCGCCTAAAATGATAATGCGAGCTGTCGACAAGAAAACATTATTTGCCTGGACTGAAGTAAATGTTGAAGTTGTAGGTTCGTCACTTGTTTTATTTGAAGTGATTTATGCTGCCTTAGTAGTACTGGGTAAATGAAGAAGTGTATTGTGTCGACCTTGGCATTTCCTACAGGAACTTGATTTACAAGAAAAAGTTTTGTGACTTGGTTTTAAACAGTTTACGTAAAGATTTGATTTTTTAACTGCTTCTATTCTCTCTTGAGTACTCAATTTTAAGAATGTGTCACAGTTATATATTGTAATGTTCGTGGATTTAACAAAATTAACTTCTACGACAAAAACTATTTATTTACACTAATTGTTAAAGAACTATTATTAACTATTAAATTATTACTAAACTGAGGTTATGAAATATTCTATTTAGTTACACTACCGTTGATATATCACTATTCACTGCGCTATTTATTTCACTTCTGCAACGGTCAATTTATTTCTACTCTCTGCGATTGTCTCTTGCTTTAAATACTCTTTTGATTACTTTCGGGAACCTTCTAGAAAATTTCCGGATAGTTTATTTTTTCTTTGAACTGTTTAACTGCTCATTTACAAATACGGCGCACGCGACTAGTCGGCGAACACGTGAGCCCCATCGCACACAAACACACCCGTGCTCGCTACAGTATGATAAACAAGACATTGTTAACACTTTTTCCTAAGTAACAGATGAGGCCGACAGAACAAAAACAAGCTTAACTTGAAGGTTAATGTTTGAATAGATACGAGAAACCAAGAGAAATGAAGACGCTAATACTTTAGCATCTACTTCATTTGGCAGAAACCAAAATAAGTTTTTTAAATCGAATCGCCAAAACCAAAATAAGCCAGAAGGCGCGGAAACTGCCACACTTGTCATAAACCTGATTATTGATCAATAGAATGTTAGTTCAACGAATCTAATCAGCCACCAAATAATTTTGGACAAGCCAAAGTTGAAGGATTGATAGGTGAAGCTTTATTAACAGTTCAAAAGTCACAGAGTGCAACATTCGACACTTGGTTCATGGACTCAGGAGTTAGTGACCACATGATTCACTGAAGAGACGGGTTTGCTAACTATACTCCCTTAGATAAGACAATATACATACGAATTAGTGATGGTAAATATTTGAAAGGTGTTGGTGAGGAAACATAAGTATTCTAGCTTATAATGAGCAAAATTGGACTGAAAAACATATTTCAAATGTGTTGTATGTTCCTTAACTCAAAGACAGCCAATTTATACTGGAGATGCAATGGACAAAAATTTGAAATTGGAAGCTGATAAAAGATATCGTCAAATAAACAGAAGTCATGGCAATCGTTGAGCGTACAAATAAATTATTTTAAAAGAAATTGAAATTAAGTTTGGCTACTGAAGTATCAACAGAAGTTTAGCAAACATATGTGACTTCAAAATTATGGTGCAGTAAAGAAGATTTTAAAGTTACAAAATATAAAAGTAAACGAAGAAGATCAAAAATTGCTTTGTAAACCATGTGCGGTTGGGAATATCTACGGATTACCATTTTCCAACAGTGAAACTGAAATTAGTCGTGTAAGTACATGCTGATCTGTGTGGTCCTTTGAGTGCAAAATTATTGAAAGATGCTCGTTACTTTTTATTAGTCTAAGATGATTATTCACATTTTCGTACAGTTTATTTTATTGCTGCAAAATCAGATACACTAAACTGTTTACAAGATTATATTAAGAAACCTGAGAAAAATTATCCCAAAGGCATTGAAACTTAGGACTGACAATGGTCTTGAGTGTGTCAATCAAGGAGTTACATAGCTACATGAAAAAATTTGAATTACACATCACAGAACAGTACCTAATATATTGTCCAGAACAAAATGGAAAAATAGAGAGTTACTTAACGTATTATGATGTTGAAAGACTATTTATGGCTATTGAAGGAGAACATTTAACTTATAAACAAACCGTACAAAGTGAAAATCAATAAAAATCGTTAAATGATGTCCAGGATGGACTATTTTTCCTGAAACAGAATAAAGTGTGGGAATTAATTGCATTTTAAAGTTAAAACTGATCTCAATGGAAACTCACTTGAATACAGAGCAAAAGTGGTTGCTAAGGGCTTTATCTAAGTTGAAGGAGTTGATTTCCAAGAGACCTTCAGTCCTGTCATCAGATTTATCTCTATCCGGATAATTTTAGTAACAATAGTTCAAAAAAATAATTTGATTTCAAGGCTGCTTCTCCCAATGGAGATATCCAAGAAAAAATATTTATGGACCAACCGCAAGAATATTCTGATGGTACCAATGAATTATGCAAGCTGTTGAAAAGTATTTGTGTTTTACATCAATCCTCCAGATGTTGGAATCAAAAATTAAAGAAATTTTTTATCAGTTATGGTTTAGAAGAATCTAAAGCAAATACTTGTGTATATTTTATGAACAAAAATAACAAAAACCTGATAATTGGAATAGATGTAGATGATGGCTTGGCTGCAAGTAACAGCAATGAACTGCTGGAACATTTCCTGCAGAAACTAATAATAAATAACTTATGATGATGGAAATACTTACCTGGAACTGCAAATCGGATCCATATTTTTAAATCAATCTGCTTACATTGAGAGGCTCATAAATAGATTTAAAGTAGATTCTCGCCATTCATATATTATGCACTAGTACAAAACCTGATATTGAATTTACATGGAAAATCCAAGAAAACTTCATTGGATTGGCGTCAAGATAATTTTGAGATATCTTAAGGGTGCGAGAAACTTTGGTTTGATATTTCAAAAGAACAAAAATTTATCTCTGGATGTTCATTGTGATTCAGAATTTGCTGGTGAATTTGAGACCAGACGCTCAACTATTGGCATGTCAAACAATAAAAGAAGTAGTCTGGCTACACAAACTGATTAACGACTTTTATAACCTGCGCTCAATTAACACTACACTTCTAATAGCTAATAAGAGAGCACTGGACTTTGTCAAAAATCTAGTTTTTCATGAGATAACAAAACATATTGTGGTTCAGTACCATTATATAAGAGAAAAATATGAAGAAAAACTTTTTGAATTACAATACATCAACACTCTACAGAAGACAGCAGACATACTGATAAAACCTTTACCAAAATATGTTTTTGACACGCAACGTGATCAAGTCTGCAGCAATATGAATTATTTTATGTAAAATTTTTTTACTTTTTTATTTATATTATTCTATTAATTTTGATATTTAATAAAATAGTGGGCGTTGAGAATATTTTCTTGAATTAAATATTTGTAAGAGGCGTACCAACTACTTATATAGAAAGTAGGTTGGCTGTCTGCTTTTGATTTATATATAGTTATATCCTGTTTATATACCAAAAAAAGACATATGTGTGCTTTCAATAAGTTTTACTTTGTTTAATAAATCATCTATTAATTAGATATATTAGAGACAGAAATGGAAGTTAGGAGGGGTAGAGGTAGACCTAGATTAGATTATTGTTCGCAAACAGTTAAGAATATATATTGTTCTAGTTTTAGGAAAATGCGAAGATTAGCTCAGAATAGTGGATGTGCGTGTCCAACCAGTCTTAGGACTGACGCCCTTGTGATGATGAATCAACATGCACAATTAATATTTTCATATTTCATTTAAACAAAATTTGCATCATAAATATGTATTTATTACCTAATTATTAGGCTACTTCAATAGGCATTTTTAAATTTTGTATTTGTAAGTTCCAAATTACTTTAAAAGATTTATTGTCAACATTATTGTTAAACAAATTGTTTTATCGTCAATTTACTTTGATGAAATATTATTTTTTTACAGTAATGATGAATTTTTTAATAGTTATGTCCTTCCCTTTCTTCTGCATTTTACTTTAATGAACATGTTCAGCGAGTAGAACTCTACTTTTAATAGAACTTTGATGTACCTATATATCGCGCTTTGTACTACCGTTATTAATTTTGCATTAACATACAATTGCTAAACATAAAAATCAATAGTCATATATGCGTTATCTAATAGGCATCTTTTAAAAATAAATTTGGACATTTAAGGACGTCATCTGGGGAAAGTTGGTTTCTGCAATGGACTATTACACGGGATTGATAAAAAACATGTTAGAATTCACGAGGACTCCACTATGGACCGGGAATCTCAGATATTATAGGGAAGAATGCAGGTAGTGAAAAACATAAGTAAATGCGGGTGGCGGTTTTAAATGATAATCAGTATGTGGAGGAAAGGATGTTGAATTCTTGAGCCAGAGACAATAATCTTAAATATTTTTTAGATTGTTTTCATATATGAGAACTTCAACATTATCTACTAAGTTGCATATTTATATTATTAATGTAGAAGTTAAATAAAAGTAGACCAAGAGCCCTGAGGAATTTTAAACGTTACACAAGTAAATAGGATCAGATAAGCAATTACTATATCTTAGTCTCTGAGTTGTACTAGATAAATATGACTGTATCCAATCGAGCAGAGAAGCAGTGATACGAGACTGAAGTATATTTGGAATGGTTGCGATTTCTTATTAGAGTTAAAAAAAACCCAAGAACGACTTGATGATGGAACAAGGGAAATGTTCAACAGAAATATAATTACTCACGGCGGGCGTCCTCAGTACTATTATTGGTAAATGTCTAAAAGATGGCCCCACCCCCGAAGGGATCGAAAGAGGAGATCTCCCCCACCACTGTACCATAAAAAGATCATGGCGGTCTCACATAAAAACTTATGGGGGTAAGATGGGGGTGAGGGTAGGGGGATCGAAAGAGGGTAAGGGGGATTGAAAGAGGGTAGTCATCTAAGTAAAACCCCATAAAAAATTTTCGGCGGTCTCACCCCATAGAAAGTTATGGGGGCTGAAAGTTGATTATTTTGACAATTTTCATACACTATAATTCAAAGAAAATTCAATAAAAAAATATTTTCAAGCGGGTGGAAGTGGGGAATCGAAAGAGGATGGGTTGAACAAAACCCCATAACCTAACCTAACCTACCCTATTGATAAAGCTATTTAAATAATGTTTTATATAACTTTCTCAATATTTTTATGTATTTTTCATTAGTTTTACCTTTGAATATTTTTTAAGAATAACTATTTAAATATTTACACTATATAAATATTTACATGCCTAGAAATGTATAAAAATTGGCTTATTTATAAACTTTGAACCCGTATAATTTTTTATGGGGGTGAGACCGTCACGAACTTTTTATGGTACAGTGGTGGGGGAGACCTCCTCTTTCGATTTTTTTTTTTTATGTTTTCGTGGAAGAGGGGAAATCTTCAGAAGACACCCAGCCCTCCGTACGACTGGGTAGTGTCGGATTCCCGAGGAAGAAGTCCTCGGACCTACCGACTAAAACCCCTCTACCTCAGGCCGTTTTAGGACCAACTAGGGTCCTCTTCAGCCGCCTCTTTCGATCCCATCTAGACCTTTACCTTATTATTATTTGTTTTCGGGCTTTGTGATCGTTGATTTTGGAAATTATTTCCCGACGTTTCGTCTTTTTCGTTTCCCTGTCAAGGGTACCACGATGTTTTATGTCTGCTTTTATTTATCTACTATTTCGACTGCCGAGTCACAACTGCACAAACAATGCGTCGTTCATGTTTCGTCGTTTCGTGTTTCGCTTATCTTACGATGAGGCAGAGGTAGAAACTTCTCCCTTCCCCACATGTGCAAGAAGTCTTCGTTGTGTAAATGAGTTAATAATATTGTGTTAAATATGAATCATGATAACTTTTATTGGAGGTAAAGACCAAGCATCACTTTTATTGTTAATCCTTACAATCTAAAGAATAATGCTTACCTACTACCTGAAAGTATGGTTGTCGTATGTTTAATTTGTTCCTTTATTTTTCAGCAGATAACTTAATAAAAGTTTAATTTTGGTTACATGCATTTATGTGTTTATGTGTCAAGCATATAATATATGTTTAACACATAAAATATATTGTATGTCGTGTATGTATGTGTTATTAAATGGAAAGTACGTAATCTTATCACACTTTACGGGTAAACAAATATAAGCAATCATTTGTTATTATTCTGGAAATCGGTCTTCAGTATGTCCGAATCTCTCTATTTATCTCCTTGTAGCGCATGTAACAGATATCTACATACATAGAAACCTGTTTAAGTTACAAAAGTCATATACGTTTGCGACATATAATGAGGTGTATATTCCGTGCAGTTTTGTGTTATATCGTACAGAAACAGCGTTAATATAAAATGGATTCAATTAGTAATTCCACATCGTCTAGTCCCCTAACATTCAGAAATGAGAGAGTAAGTTGTGTATCTTTCGTGTTCAACATTAATTTATCATGATGGTGTAAGGTACGCACAAGGTTTAAAAAAAAAACTATCCCAATACAATAAATTGCGCCACATAATTAATTGAGCTAATGGTTAACAAGAATTTGTCGTTGGCCTACAATAAAACAAAAACAAATAAAAAATAACTTTTGTTTTCGGAGTACCTATATTTCGATATTTTTTTACAGTAAAGCTGTCTAGTTAAACATGATGTAAAATACGAGGGTGGATTGATAAGTTTCCGGCCTAACCAAGAGATGACGCCACTAGGCCTACCTTGAGGTGACATTCTATAGTACCATCCTTGGATAGCTTGTAGCTATAGTTTCAGCCCGATCTCCTTGCTAGTGTAGGTTTGACAGCACGCTGAACAAGACGCCTCTGTGGTTTTCGTAAAAATGGAAAAGCAGGAAAATCGTGCTGTCATCAAATACTTTTATTTGAAGGGGTTAACGCCGAAGGAAATTAAAAAAGAGATGGACTCAACACTGGGGACATCCTCCCCGTCATATTCAACCGTTAAGCAGTGGGTTTCCGAGTTTAAAAAGGGTCGTGTGAGCACCTCTGATGGGCCTCGCTCAGGACGCCCCGTTGAGGTCACAACTCCAGATATGATCGAAAAAATTCATCAAATAGTGCTGGGAGACCGCAGATTGAAAGTGCGTGAGATAGCTGAGACCTGTAAGATGTCATATGAACGTGTGCAACATATTTTGCACCAACATTTGCATATGGAAAAGCTCTGTGCAAGATGGGTGCCGCGTTTGCTAACAGTCGACCAAAAATTGATTCGAAAAAACATTTCTACCGCAAATTTGTCATTGTATAAGCGTAATCCAAGCGAATTTTTGCGTCGATTCGTAACCGTTGACGAAACGTGGGTCCACCACTACACTCCTGAAACCAAAGAACAGTCTAAACAGTGGATTGGACCAGGGGAACCAACTCCAAAGAAGGCAAAAACAATTTTTTCGGCGAACAAGGTTATGGCTACTGTTTTTTGGGATGCAAGAGGTATTATATACATTGATTACCTTGCAAAGGGTAATACTATCACTGGTCAATACTACGCAGACTTATTGCAACGTTTGAGCCACGAGGTGAAAATTAAACGACCTCATCTGGCGAAGAAAAAATCTTGTTTCATCACGATAACGCACCAGCGCACACGTCAATCGTTGCGACGGCTAAAATCAACGATCTAAAGTTTGAATTGATGCCGCACCCTCCTTACTCTCCAGACCTAGCCCCGAGTGACTATTTTCTGTTCCCTAATCTCAAAAAATGGCTTGGCGGTAAGAGATTTGCGGACAATGAAGAAGTAATCGAAGCTGTAAATGGTTATTTTGAGGAGCTTGACGAATCAGTCTATAGAGATGGCATTAATAGACTGGAACACCGCTATGAGAAATGTATCAGCCTTGGAGGAGATTATGTTGAGAAATAAAAAAAAAAAATTTTTAAAAACCTTGTTTTTCTTGGTCAGGCCGGAAACTTATCAATCCACCCTCGTACACCTCGTGTTAAATATCTTCAAATAAGCCGATTTCTTACGTTGGTATTTTGTTATCGAATATATGCTCGGTAACCCAGTAAAAGAGATCATGTTAACAAGAATTTGAGAAGATTTTCATTGAAGTATGAACTAAGGTTTCGTTTCATGCTTCATAAGGCACTAAAGGTACTGACGATGGAATGGATATAATTTAGTTATCATTTAACGTGAGTTGTTTCATTCACCATATTCACGTTTAACAAATCTGCAGAGTGTGATCTTTATAAAATCATTTGCCCAATAAAATGACGGGTTATTATTATGAACGGGTATCTCTAACAGTGAATGTGTTTTCAAAATTAAAAGTTGCGTTGAATGTTCTTCAAATAGTTTAGCAATTTGGATTTTAAAATTACTGGTGTTAATTTAAAAGTGATTATCAGTGAATAACAGAACACCCGACTAACTACATACCATACTCAGAAGTACTTATACATTATTATTTTCTGTAACAAGTAAAAATTTCTAATTAAAAAAAAAAGAAACAGATTTTGCTCAAAGTTTTACAATGAAATTGCAAATATGTAATATTTATTCGAACAGATTAAAAAATACGTATAGTATCTGTTCAAAAGTGAAATCCTCTTTATTAAAATAAAATAGTTTTTAAATTTCTTATTAATACCAGTTAACTGTTTGATAAATGTCATTTTTAAAAAGTATTTCAATACCTAAAACCTCCATGTTTTCGACATCATACAGTATAACAGTTGAAAGCAGTTTTACATCTAATCAGGGAAAAGTGTTGTCTGCTGTTTCTAATATTACCTGCAGTTCCTACTTTCATGGTAATTCAAACGCCGTAGAGTTAAAGGTATTTTTTTTGTTTATTATTTACTACTTTGTTATAAAGACTATTACCCGTCAGTGCATAAATATTTATTTTGAGCTTTACGTAACGAGTTACTTATTTATGTATACAATATGTTAGTATTAAATATATGAAATCCTATAACATTGTTAGTTACTTAATAGTAGATTAATATGCGATATTAATTTGAAATCATTTTTTCGATTTTTTATTTACCCACTACAAACTATCTCAAATTAATGAGGGAAAAATTGTTGCTGTTGTCACACCTCCGCGTAATATATATAAAANTATGTTTAATCATAGTATATTCAGTATATAGTTACATTAGTTCGACGGATCGTTAACCTTGTAGGTCGGTTGGTCGTGGTTGTTGTTGTCACCTCTCGTAGTTTAGTGGTCAGAACATTGGTGCGTAAAGCCAAAGGTCCCGGGTTCGATTCCCGACGGGGGTGTGACAACAGCAACAATTTTTCCCTCATTAATTTGAGGTAGCGTGTAGTGGGTAAAAAATTCAGAAATGAATTTTCAGAATAATATTTCATATTAAACTAACTCACTTCTAAAAGATATCTAAATTATATGTATGTTTAATCATAGTATATTCAGTATATAGTTACATTAGTTCGACGGATCGTTAACCTTGTAGGTCGGTTGGTCGTGGTTGTTGTTGTCACCTCTCGTAGTTTAGTGGTCAGAACATTGGTGCGTAAAGCCAAAGGTCCCGGGTTCGATTCCCGGCGACGGTGTGACAACAGCAACAATTTTTCCCTCATTAATTTGAGGTAGTTTGTAGTGGGTAAATAAAAAATCGAAAAAAATGATTTTAAATTAATATTACAATATGCTAGATTTATACCTCAATTTCGTCCAATTGCCGAAGTTTCGCCATTTGTAAAGTCGTTAAAAACTTCAAAATGGTGAAATTATTCATTTTTTAACTGATATTTAATATTTAGTGATTTACGATTAGTGTTTGTTGTAAACTGGTGTCAGTGATCAGTCATCGAAAATGAAAAATTTTATCAAAGAAATAACATGAATCCTAAGAGATCTGTACGTGAATAGTGCTGTTCATTCCTTGGTTAAATTAATTTCCAAGAATGTTCTTGCACAACACGCACTTCACACTATTTTAATAAGTGAACTGTGTAAATGAATAAACTTCTCATTCCACACATTTATCTTAATCAAGAGCATTTTTTTTTCGTAAAATCTTACATTATTTCTGGTGGACATATATTTTTAAAAAATGAATTTTTTATGGATAAATTTGAGAATCGCTCATGATGCTTCTAGCAAATTTTTTATCCGATGCAACCAGGAGGATTCTAGGGTGGGCCTGGCCCACCTGACCTCTCCCTTTACTGCGCCAATGAAAAAGGCAAATATAATAATTTAATAATAAATACTATAATTTTCAAAATTGACAAAAATAGTTGGCACTATGCTAGCGCTATGCCACCATAAGCTTTAATTTGCTAAGAAAAGTTATGAAATGACCTTTGGCCAGACGGTTGTTCAGACAGTCTTTTTAACATTAGTTATTTTTAAAAAAATCAGTTAAGAAAATAAACATTAATTTGTTGATCAGCAATTTATCGAGACGTGGATGTTAATTTCGAACTTATTAGTTCTTATCAATCTCACCATTAATTTTGTGCCTATCACGTATATGAGTTCTGTTGGATAGGTAAAAGGAAAAAAGTCCTTATCTAACGTCTGAAGTATGATAGTAAACGGTAAGTTATGGCGTAATTTACTGGTCTGCTTCGCAATCTTCTGCTGTCAAAAGTACCTATCATACTATTACTATGAAAATTTTAAAACTTATATTATTGTATTAATGAATTAATTTTACCCACTACAGATAACCTCAAATGAATGAGCAAAAATTGTTCCTGCTATCACGGTCTTGCCAGGAATCAAACCCGGGCTCGTGGTACTTTGATCGTGAATAGAGTACTGGTGCGTAAAACGAGGGGCCCGAGTTCGACTCCCGGTGTTCAGATCATATCAATATTTGAATTTAACAAACTATTATTGTGGGATTTAATGTAGTAGGCAGACGATATTTTTAATAATTAAGAAAATGAACACAATAAAAAAAACAATCAATGAAAGAATATAAACAAAATGCAAATTAACCGTAACGTCTTAATCGTCTTACTTTTGGTCTTCTTAGTTTCGCGGTTCGTCGTCCACTCCCGTTGTTCACACCTTCCGTACGCGTCACCGATCATTTGTTTATCAATTTTTCCCTCGCCCCGCGCACTAACCCGAACTAAACCAAACATTCGCGTCACTGATCGCGAAAAATCCCTACATTATTATAGACGATAGTCAGGTAATCTGTTTGTATAGGCTTTCAGGATCACAACAGATGTTTGTATCACAGGAAATTAGGTTTTTCTAATAGCAAACTTTCCTGTCATTAAAATGAAATTACAATTGCTTTCTTCTACTTGAACACAGCAGGACATACGATTCAATACTCCCAAATTTACATTTTATTCTGGTTCTATTGTCCTGCCTTATCTTTACCTATTTATGTCTTCGTGCAATAGATTCTTGTAAATTTGTAATCGCTTATGTACAGATACATATGTACAATACATACTGTTGTTCCACCACTCACCCTTTCCACCCTCCTTATCCCCACACAACCACTCATCTTAAATTATATATTTGTTTGTATTGTAAATATGAGAGACTAGAGTCTTGATCCAGCCTTCAACGAATAAATTGGTAATTAGACATTTGTATTTTTTATTTTGCACTTTTCATCATCATCATAATAATTTTTATTGTACTTTGTGTGTAACTCGAACTTGATTCGAAAATTAAATTCTCCCGAACTTTTGAGAATTAAAACACTATGTGTGGGTATATTTTTTGGGACGGAGTATGTAAAGCAAAATCCGTCGTGCGTTCCAAAGTTTGGGAACATCTCGGAACATTTTGGAATGTTCGGAAATAATAATCTGGAATG
>NW_020439132.1:34787-36889 GCF_000699045.2 Agrilus planipennis
GAAAATAATTTTTTTCTCAAAAACGGCTCAATCGATTTAATTGAAATTTATACACGTTATGAAGGTATATAAGGGCTATACTCGGAAAAAATAACAGCTCATAATCTTTATAATAACCATTAAAAACAGGCATTTTTTACCGAAATTATTTTTTTTCTTTATGATAACGTTCTAGAACAATTTTGAAATAAACTTTTTTTTATGTCATTCCCAATGTAGAATAACCTCTCAAATCTTTAAATCGTTCAAACAGGTAAGGCATATTCAAAAACAATAAAAACTGTTTTTTTTATAACATATTACATATCTTTATAACGTCTACAAATTTCATTCAAATCAATTAAGCTGTTTTTGAGAAAAAAATATCTTCTTTTTTTTTTTTTTTTTTTAGATTTTTTCAAAAACCAAAATAGATAGAAAATGAATGATCGTGTCTACGAGGAACGAAGGCTGTTTTGAATGCTATGCAGTTCGCAGTGTTGTGCTTCGGCGGCAAGAACACAAACGACAGACGCTTATAGACGTAGTTAAAAAATAAATCAAAAGAAAAACAGATATCATAACTATAGATCGCCTTTACTTTGCGGTAATTTTGCAGGTTTAAATTTTAATACCATTTATCACATTACTGTTTCATTTTTGATTTAAATAATTAAAGCAATATTTCTATAGTACAGCAAATTTAAAACATATCTTGTATGATTCGATAAATTTATTTTTGTTTTCAGTTATGCTACACTGGTCAAAAATGTTATAAAATACCTGACGTCCTCATTAAAATGTACGGTCCTAAGGTTAACAGTTTGGATCTAAGCTTTAACGAACTTCAAACGTTAAGAGGCCTCGAGTTTTTTCCTTCGCTTCATGAGTTGATTTTGGATAATAATCAACTCTCTGATAATTTAGTTTTACCACCTTTGAAACACTTACATACATTATCACTGAATAAAAACGAAGTGAGTAATAGTACAAATATTTACAATTTCCCTAAAAATGTAAACTATTGTTCAACTTTTCACCTTAACATCGCTGTTCCGTTTAATCCGTCTATTTCATTGAACTCTACGAAACTGAAACTTTCCGTCAATTTGAAACATATTGAAATTCCTAGTGATTAAAATTAAATATTAATTTGAAAATTCATTCTCAATTTATTTCCACTATAAATTACCTTCAATAAATGAGAAAAATGTTTGTTGCGCTCTCACACCCTCGTCGGGAATCGAACCCTGGATCTCTCGTAGCTTAGTGATCAAAGCATTGGTGTATAAAGTCAGTGGTCGCGGCGAACGTGTGACAGCATCAACAAAAATTTTTCTCATCAATTTGAAGTAACATATAATGGAAAAAAAAATGAGAATGAACTTTTAGTCAATATCGAGGTGATATTAAATTTTAAGTTACACTGTAATCATTTCAGATAACGGATGTTGAACTGCTCGTTGAAAAAATATTAAAAAGTGTGCCCAATCTTACTTATTTGAGTCTCTTGGGCAACAAGGCTTGTCCAAATCAATTGTCAGACTCGGACAAAGATGAAGAGGATTATAAAAGATATAGGTATTTAATTACAATAACAAAACAGTTTACAGTTTATTTACAAGTCCTTCATGGTATAAATGCAGGCCATAGACAAATATTTATTAAAAATTATTTTCAGAACTAGCTGACTCAGTTATAGCGGAGATTGTTATAATTTAAGTGTAAGCAAAGATTGTGGTTGTAGCGGACAAGCAAAATGCATTCGTCAGTGACGATTATGTCTAAGTGCGGCAGTGCTGATATACCAACTGCGCCTAGTTTACCTGACTCCCGTGTACCTGCTACCGTGCTGTTATAGGTAACAGGTACAGATCCATAAATACGAATACTATAGACTATAAAATTGAAAGTGTCCTCTAGTTTTGGTTTCTTCTTGGAACTTTTGTTTTTTAAAAAGAACTGACAATCTTTTAAACAAACTTTATTCCAAAAAAAAAACACCTTTTGACAATTACTTACTAGCAATACCCTATGGGCGGAAGCTAGTCAGACATAAAAAGTCTTAAAAGTAAAAGTACAGTAAAGGTGAAGATGCACCTGTATTTATAAATTAAATTAGC
>NW_020439133.1:0-877 GCF_000699045.2 Agrilus planipennis
AATTAATAAAAAAGTAGTTTGATATTGAACTATTGTAATTAAAATTGTTTAAGACAATAACAAAGATTTACAAAACGATGCCAAATTCATTAACTACGTGGTTTCTGCTGAACAGGGGAAATACATTTTAGTTGTTATTGTAATAATATATATGATTATATTAAATGTCTCCATGTCATGTTGTCTGTCCACTGAACTAATTTGAAGTAACTGTATTCTTTAAAAATAATAAGTAATTTTCCAGACGTTGTGGGTTCGACGGCTTTTTGACAACATAATGAAGGTAACAGCTTAATCTTTTATTGAACGAAAAGGGTTCAAGACCTCAAAAGTGTAGGCGTATGACCTTTGAACCGTTTGAAGTAGAAATCATTGAAAGGCAACCGAATAAGCAATTTGCGGTTTTAATTTTGTCTTTTACCACAAACGAAAATTGATTATCAGAAGGAATGAATGGAAAATAAATAAAAAGCGAATTCAAACTGAATAATAAAATTTGATTAATGGCCCAGGAAGGTTCTTAAAAAGTCCATTACGATAATTTTCCAAAACAGCAAAAGAAGTAGAGAATTATTTTTCATGTCCTTTGTATTCAATTACTGCCTACAAAAAAAAAAAAACGATTTATTTGAAATGTCTGAAGAAAAACTCGAATTAATACTTGTAGCTTCCGGACTTATAATATAATTATTATAACAATTAACCCTCTTATAAAATGTAGAATACGTAAATGCACACCAATTATAACTTCGAAAATCTACTACCTCGTTTATTGTTTTGAAGTTCTAGTTACTCTTTTTATGAAGTTTATATTTTATTAACTTCTAAATAAAAAAGTATTTGTAAAAGTCATTTGTAAACTACTGTTTTTATGTAT
>NW_020439133.1:2731-3302 GCF_000699045.2 Agrilus planipennis
TATCTGTGGAATATTACTGCCTCAGCATTTGCCTAAGTGATCCAAGGAAACCACAGAAAAACTTGGACCAAGGCAGACGGACCCGGAATCGAACCGGCGTCCTCCCGAATGCTAAGCAATGGTCTAGACCTCTAGGTCATGCCGCTCGGTCTAAAGCTAGAGCAACCCATATCCTTAACTATTTGCGAACAATAATCTAATCTAGGTCTACCTCTACCCCTCCTAACTTTCGTTTCTGCCACTAATATGTCTCTAACTAGACCGTCATACCTGAGAAGGTGCCCTACTGACCTATCTCGCCTATTTCTGATTGACTTCCACATAGTCCTCTATTCTCCTATTCTTTCTAATATAAAATAAAATATCAGGGAATAATTGAGGACAGAGGTGCTATAGGATATATAGGGTTGTTCGGAAAGTCATTTGGTTTTTTTTGTGGAAATGAAAGACAGTTTTCGTATAATAAACAAATACTTTATTAAATTATATATTGACCGTTCTGGTCCAACACCTTTTGCCATCTTTCTGGTAGTAGCATAATTCCACGCTCATAAAATTTTTGGTCTTTGCT
>NW_020439133.1:4477-9319 GCF_000699045.2 Agrilus planipennis
TCTTTCCTATCCTGAGCTAATTATATATATATATAAGAAGAGGTAGAAATGAAAGCGTGCAAGGCAATCAAAACGGTCCCAGTTACCAACAATTTTTTTTTCAGAAGAGCTATCAATTAGATTCACTCACTGCACTTCATCGAATGTGAATTCGATCGATGGTTATTACGTTTAATCCCAGATGGAGCTCTTTGTAAATTTTGAACTGTTGCTTTTTCCCAAAAGCAAGAGGACAGCTTTGAAATGTCAAAGAGCGTGGTAATTTAAATCCCACGAACCAATTCGCTTAAGCCCTCAGGGCAGCCTTTCGAAGAAAACGTAGCAAAGTTCAAATATTTCCCTTTTAAGTCAACCCCTAATATTAACGTCTTCAAAACCTGTTTCGAAGTTGTATGAATTTGCAAAACAGAAAAACAAACGCGTCAAAGAAATTTATGAAGATGTTTAGAGTCGTGAGCTATAATAACCTTCTAGGCATTTAAAAATTGCATTCCATTTAACAAGATCTTTCAAAAAATTACTGCTTAAGAAAATGTTTAATATCTTTGATCGTTATACTTCATATCGTAATGTATTGACTGTTTGAAGTGTGTTTGTCTTTATGGTTTCAGGCTATTTTGTCAAAACTTCCGCATAATAGTCGAAACGTATTTACCCAAACCTAATTATTAGAGATCATAATACAAGATGTCTTAAGAAATAACAGTTGAGCACCTAAATGCCTTCATACGGGGTCTGTTCAAGTTCGGCCATGTCAAATGTGCAGTTAATTTTTGACAGCTGTTTTGTTTGCATGTGTTTTGGCTCGTCTTCGATTTTTGCCTACTCCAAAAAAATGGATCAAAGAATCTGTATCAAATTTTATATGAAAAACAAAATTACGTGCGCGGACGCATTCGGAATGTTGACCGTCGCATATGGTGAAGCTACCTTGGACCGAAGCAACGTTTATCGGTGGTACAAAATGTTCTCAGAGGGCCGAGAAAATGTGAACGACGAAGAAAGTGTCGGACGCCCGAACACGTCAACAACAGACGAAAACATAAATGAAGTGAAGAAAATAGCACTGACCACTCGTCGAATCACCGTTAGAGAAGTTGCTGAGGGCCTAAACATATCGAATGACTCCTATCATTCAATTTTTACTAATGATTTGGGCATAATGCGGGACGCCGCGAAAGTCGTACCAAAATTGCTCAATTTCGGCCAAAAACAGCATCGCATTAACATTGCTAAGGAGCTGTTGGACTTGCTGAACTTGTTCCAGAGGGTCATAACTGGTGACGAATGCTGGATCATGACGTGGAAACCAAAGCTCAATCATCCGAATGGAACCTGCCACACGAGCCAAGACTGAAGAAGCTAAGTGAGGTCGAATGTGAAGGTTTTGCTTACTATTTTCTTCGATTGCAGGGGCTCACGCCCATGAGTTCTTTCCACAGGGTAGAATGGTCAATAAGGAATATTATCTGCAAGTTATGCCCGAAGCAATCCGCTAGAAACGCCCGAATTTGTGGAAGTACAAAAATTGGCTTTTGCACCATGATAACTCCTCTACTCGTACATCGTTGCTTGTGCGCGAATTTTTGGCTAAAAACAACTCACAAATAATGCCGCAGCCACCGTATTCTCCAGATCTGACCCCCTGTGACTTTTTCATGTTTCCAAAACTGAAAAGGCTCACGAAAAGACGACGCTATGCTACGATTGAAGAGATAAAGACGCCACGAAGGAGAAGCTGAACAAGATCACAAAAAATGATTTTTTGAAGTGCTTCGAGGATTAGAAAAAACGTTGGCACAAGTGTATAACGTCTGGTGGGAAATACTTTGAAGATAATAATAATACAAAATTCGAGATACTTTCTGGACAGACGTCGTATATGTTTCTTTCCAACTTAATCCTTTATTTGATCAGAATTCTTTTTAAAAATGAACATTAAATTCTAGGTGAACCTGATATGAAAGCGACTTCGAATTTATTAGTTCTCATCATCACAAGTAGTCTAGATAAATCGTCAACCAAACGATACAAAATCCAATTTTATTGTCGCTATATCACAATCTACTGATATTTACTGTCATAACTACAGTATTTTATGTTTAACAATAGAGTTAAAATTTTGCAGCGCTCACCAAGTGGCTGTTGTGTACAGATACATGCACGTATGAACACGAATTTCTGCGAAGAGGTAATCGACATCGTGAATAGTTTGAGATAAAAGATCCACTCTTTCGCGTGCGGTATATGCGTTAAGTACGTGAATGTAGTTAATGACAATTAGATAGCTTCTTAAGGCCCTTACCAAACGTGAAATAGTATTACAATATTCTCTTTTGTGATCCCGTCAACATGTTAATATTTTTCATGTTGTACCTCTAGGTTTTTCATATAATTTTACGTTGTTTTCTTTTAAATCACTGATATAATAATATTAAGCTTTGAAAGTAAATATATAGCAGTAACTCATCATTTAACTCTCATGGGAGCCTTTTTGCCATCTTCTTGATATCATATTTTCAAGTTTCCGCCAAATAAAACCTGAGCTTGAATAAGCCTAATTTATGGCCTCTCGTGAATAGGAAATTAAAAGAAACGAGCAAAACTGATTTCATTTCCTTTTTAGTAATTAAAAGGGGGAACAAATTGATAGTGAGTCGTGTCTTTTCTACGTGCAACACTACTCGCTAAGTTAATAAAATTACCTGTCTTCGTTATCCCAATCGAAGTTTCTTCGTCTGCATGCAAAATGAACCAATTTAATACACTTCCCTTGCAAATTCAATATTCGATGATTATACGTACACACGATCATAATAAAGGGATTTTCCAAGTAATTTTTTTGATTTATCAAGTATTAAAATAGATAGGCTTTAAAGTAACTCTGAAAGCTGTACTTTTTATTCGATCGTGTGAGAAAGCTCTAACATCTCATTATCGTGATTGTAAAAAAATTGATGCAAAGGCGATTGAATGCCTTTTTTAAATCATTGCAATAATTATCGGAGGAGAGGGTGGTTTATATTACGTATAGTAATTAAGAAGGATCTAAAATGATTAACCAGCTAATGCAGATGGTAGTTCAATCTTCCTGAAAAACTTAAACCTTTCAGAAAATACTACAAACGGCACAGTGAACGCCACGATGCTACATTTTAGAATTACGTATTTACGAATACAGACCACTTCGAATTATTTTATTCGATTAAGCTAACGTGTGCCTATCACGTTGAGGTTGGCTACGTCAGGATTCGTTTTCAGCAAGTAGATATCCACACAAGTGGACCTTGTTGGAAAATACGTAATACAGACCACTTCGAATTATTTTAACTTAAACCTTGTAAATATTCCTAAAATTAATTAGGAATTTGCTGCTAATGTGCTTCTCATTTAGTTGGTGTGTTTTTTAATCAAAGTGTCACATCTCGCGTGTATAACGGTCATAAGTTGGGTCATATAAACGTAGTGTTATATAACAATATGGTAGTAGCAACATAAAAATTTCATACCTGCCATAACTTTGTTTATTCCTGTTCTGCGGCCTGCTGTTGTATGAAAGAGGGTCTGCATCAAAGCTGTTTTCCTGACTAGGGTTGTTATAATCCTCGCTATAACTGTATCCATAATCGGACGACTGTTTTTGAGAATTTCTCTGCAATAAGAGCATCTTCAGTTGACTCACAATTAACAAATACTTTAAAGAATTAAAGATTCTATATGCAACAACTAACTAATTATTATCTTTGTTTTTTATAAATTGTTATGAATATGAGTCCGATAATGTAAAAAGGACGTTTAACAATTTAATTAGATGTTTGTTTATATTTAATTGTATTTAACGTAGCATTTTGTTTTCGTAGGTAGAAACTACTGTTGCAACAGATCTCTGCTTCCGCTTCCGTAATTACAGAAGTTCTGCATACATTATTACATCAGGTTCTGCATCTAGTTGCGCATTTTTATAACGGAAGCCTATCGGAAATTAACAAAATCTTATTTCTCATCTCTTTGAAAATCGATATATCGGAATAATAAAACAAGTCGTAAAAATTTATTACTTTTATCTGTTGACTGAACTTGACGGTTTTCAAAACACTATTTACTATCTACCTTTTTGTGCTTCTGCTTTCGTTATTACGCTTCCGTTGTATTGCTAATAGAAAAACATAAATGTCTGGCATATGCCAATTTGGAAGACTTTTTTTACATAATTAATAAGCTTGCTTTATTGGAAATATAGAAATAATTTTTGGTAATCATTCTGTGTATTGTAACAAGCCCTTTACATGATTTGACACTTTACAGACAAGTACAGTAAACAAGTATGTAAACTGGTCAAGAAAAAAACAACCAGAATTTTAAACTATTACATTCAACCAACTAAAACTTCGATTTGCTCATTGAGATCGGAATATCAGATGCTTCACTTAGTCGGCTCTGTTAGTTTGCAGTAGTTGTTTCAGTAAGTTTATCAGAAACATCCAGTTATCTTAACACTAACTTTTGCATACAAACTAGAGTATTTGTTACATCAAAAGCTATACTAACTCGGGAATAGTTTTGAACAACTATGACATTTAACTGAAGATGTATAGAACATACCAAACGTTAAGAACGACACTTGACAAATAAGCAAATGTAGTCCCTATTACCAAGTAAGAACATTTGTTACCTTTTCTTAGTATGCGGGATGTATTTTTTTAAAATAATTCGTTATTATCATCATGAGATCGTCAATTCTAAGACTGGTTGGACACGCACCTCCACTCTTTCCTATCCTGAGTTAATCTTCGCATTTCTTTAAAACTAGAACAACCCACATCCTTAACTATTTGCGAACAG
>NW_020439133.1:10460-16463 GCF_000699045.2 Agrilus planipennis
GAGCTCTTTGTAAATTTTGAACTGTTGCTTTTTCCCAAAAGCAAGAGGACAGCTTTGAAATGTCAAAGAGCGTGGTAATTTAAATCCCACGAACCAATTCGCTTAAGCCCTCAGGGCAGCCTTTCGAAGAAAACGTAGCAAAGTTCAAATATTTCCCTTTTAAGTCAACCCCTAATATTAACGTCTTCAAAACCTGTTTCGAAGTTGTATGAATTTGCAAAACAGAAAAACAAACGCGTCAAAGAAATTTATGAAGATGTTTAGAGTCGTGAGCTATAATAACCTTCTAGGCATTTAAAAATTGCATTCCATTTAACAAGATCTTTCAAAAAATTACTGCTTAAGAAAATGTTTAATATCTTTGATCGTTATACTTCATATCGTAATGTATTGACTGTTTGAAGTGTGTTTGTCTTTATGGTTTCAGGCTATTTTGTCAAAACTTCCGCATAATAGTCGAAACGTATTTACCCAAACCTAATTATTAGAGATCATAATACAAGATGTCTTAAGAAATAACAGTTGAGCACCTAAATGCCTTCATACGGGGTCTGTTCAAGTTCGGCCATGTCAAATGTGCAGTTAATTTTTGACAGCTGCTTTGTTTGCATGTGTTTTGGCTCGTCTTCGATTTTTGCCTACTCCAAAAAAATGGATCAAAGAATCTGTATCAAATTTTATATGAAAAACAAAATTCAGTGCGCGGACGCATTCGGAATGTTGACCGTCGCATATGGTGAAGCTACATTGGACCGAAGCAACGTTTATCGGTGGTACAAAATGTTCTCAGAGGGCCGAGAAGATGTGAACGGCGAAGAACGTGTCGGACGCCCGAACACGTCAACAACAGACGAAAACATAAATGAAGTGAAGAAAATAGCACTGACCACTCGTCGAATCACCGTTAGAGAAGTTGCTGAGGGCCTAAACATATCGAATGACTCCTATCATTCAATTTTTACTAATGATTTGGGCATAATGCGGGACGCCGCGAAAGTCGTACCAAAATTGCTCAATTTCGGCCAAAAACAGCATCGCATTAACATTGCTAAGGAGCTGTTGGACTTGCTGAACTTGTTCCAGAGGGTCATAACTGGTGACGAATGCTGGATCATGACGTGGAAACCAAAGCTCAATCATCCGAATGGAACCTGCCACACGAGCCAAGACTGAAGAAGCTAAGTGAGGTCGAATGTGAAGGTTTTGCTTACTATTTTCTTCGATTGCAGGGGCTCACGCCCATGAGTTCTTTCCACAGGGTAGAATGGTCAATAAGGAATATTATCTGCAAGTTATGCCCGAAGCAATCCGCTAGAAACGCCCGAATTTGTGGAAGTACAAAAATTGGCTTTTGCACCATGATAACTCCTCTACTCGTACATCGTTGCTTGTGCGCGAATTTTTGGCTAAAAACAACTCACAAATAATGCCGCAGCCACCGTATTCTCCAGATCTGACCCCCTGTGACTTTTTCATGTTTCCAAAACTGAAAAGGCTCACGAAAAGACGACGCTATGCTACGATTGAAGAGATAAAGACGCCACGAAGGAGAAGCTGAACAAGATCACAAAAAATGATTTTTTGAAGTGCTTCGAGGATTAGAAAAAACGTTGGCACAAGTGTATAACGTCTGGTGGGAAATACTTTGAAGATAATAATAATACAAAATTCGAGATACTTTCTGGACAGACGTCGTATATGTTTCTTTCCAACTTAATCCTTTATTTGATCAGAATTCTTTTTAAAAATGAACATTAAATTCTAGGTGAACCTGATATGAAAGCGACTTCGAATTTATTAGTTCTCATCATCACAAGTAGTCTAGATAAATCGTCAACCAAACGATACAAAATCCAATTTTATTGTCGCTATATCACAATCTACTGATATTTACTGTCATAACTACAGTATTTTATGTTTAACAATAGAGTTAAAATTTTGCAGCGCTCACCAAGTGGCTGTTGTGTACAGATACATGCACGTATGAACACGAATTTCTGCGAAGAGGTAATCGACATCGTGAATAGTTTGAGATAAAAGATCCACTCTTTCGCGTGCGGTATATGCGTTAAGTACGTGAATGTAGTTAATGACAATTAGATAGCTTCTTAAGGCCCTTACCAAACGTGAAATAGTATTACAATATTCTCTTTTGTGATCCCGTCAACATGTTAATATTTTTCATGTTGTACCTCTAGGTTTTTCATATAATTTTACGTTGTTTTCTTTTAAATCACTGATATAATAATATTAAGCTTTGAAAGTAAATATATAGCAGTAACTCATCATTTAACTCTCATGGGAGCCTTTTTGCCATCTTCTTGATATCATATTTTCAAGTTTCCGCCAAATAAAACCTGAGCTTGAATAAGCCTAATTTATGGCCTCTCGTGAATAGGAAATTAAAAGAAACGAGCAAAACTGATTTCATTTCCTTTTTAGTAATTAAAAGGGGGAACAAATTAAGAGTGAGTCGTGTCTTTTCTACGTGCAACACTACTCGCTAAGTTAATAAAATTACCTGTCTTCGTTATCCCAATCGAAGTTTCTTCGTCTGCATGCAAAATGAACCAATTTAATACACTTCCCTTGCAAATTCAATATTCGATGATTATACGTACATACGATCACAATAAAGGGATTTTTCAAGTAATTTAATTGATTTATCAAGTATTAAAATAGATAGGCTTTAAAGTAACTCTGAAAGCTGTACTTTTTATTCGATCGTGTGAGAAAGCTCTAACATCTCATTATCGTGATTGTAAAAAAATTGATGCAAAGGCGATTGAATGCCTTTTTTAAATCATTGCAATAATTATCGGAGGAGAGGGTGGTTTATATTACGTATAGTAATTAAGAAGGATCTAAAATGATTAACCAGCTAATGCAGATGGTAGTTCAATCTTCCTGAAAAACTTAAACCTTTCAGAAAATACTACAAACGGCACAGTGAACGCCACGATGCTACATTTTAGAATTACGTATTTACGAATACAGACCACTTCGAATTATTTTATTCGATTAAGCTAACGTGTGCCTATCACGTTGAGGTTGGCTACGTCAGGATTCGTTTTCAGCAAGTAGATATCCACACAAGTGGACCTTGTTGGAAAATACGTAATACAGACCACTTCGAATTATTTTAACTTAAACCTTGTAAATATTCCTAAAATTAATTAGGAATTTGCTGCTAATGTGCTTCTCATTTAGTTGGTGTGTTTTTTAATCGAAGTGTCACATCTCGCGTGTATAACGGTCATAAGTTGGGTCATATAAACGTAGTGTTATATAACAATATGGTAGTAGCAACATAAAAATTTCATACCTGCCATAACTTTGTTTATTCCTGTTCTGCGGCCTGCTGTTGTACGAAAGAGGGTCTGCATCAAAGCTGTTTTCCTGACTAGGGTTGTTATAATCCTCGCTATAACTGTATCCATAATCAGTCGGCTGTTTTTGAGAATTCCTCTGCAATAAAAACATTTTCAGTTGACTCACAATTAACAAATGCCTTAAAGAACTAAAGATTCTATATGCAGTAACTAACTAATTATTATCTTTGTTTTTTATAAATTGTTATGAATATGAGTCCGATAATGTAAAAAGGACGTTTAACAATTTAATTAGATGTTTGTTTANTAGATTTCTCACAGGCTCTGTATGAGAGACTCGAACGATAAAATTGTTAATTCAGAGATTCGAGTCTCTCACAGAGAGACTGAATGAATAAGACTGAAAAATTGAGAGACTCGAGTCTCTCGTAAAAAGACTGGGATCTCTAAAATATGTTGAACTTAGAAAATTTTAACCATGTCTATCGAGACACCACTTATTGAGAGATTCGAGTCTCTCGTTCAGAGATTCGAGTCTCTCGTTCAGAGACTGGATACGAAATGAGGATCTTTCTATGAGCGACTCGAGTCTCTCGTTCAGAGACTGGATACGAAATGAGGATCTTTCTATGAGCGACTCGAGTCTCTCGTTCAGACACGCTAAACTATTTTTTTGACAGTCTCTCTCAGCGGCACCAGAGAGACTCGATGACAGACGGAAACTCTGAGAGACTGAACATTTTTATCTCGGATGGCAGCGAAAGTCAAGAAAATGTGAGTTCGTTGTTATTGATTCGAAAAAAGATTTAGACAAAAATTGAACGCTTTAGCGGGCAAAGTTAATTGGTGTCATTGAATGTAACCATCACCTCGACCTTTGAGGTAATTTGAAGGTCAAGTCTTTTTACAACCCATTTTGGTCCACTAACATCTACATTTATGTAATTTTTCGAGCACCACCTTCATGATGTACCTAATTAAACAAAATATAGGACACTTTCATCTTAAGTATCTACCCTTCCCCCTAGTAGACAATCCGGCAGCTTAAAAACGTAACCGCCTCCCTATTTATCCGCAAACGTTACCCTAAAATTATATCTCATTCCGAACTCTCTCCGGTTAAAACGGTTTCACTGCGTATACTGTCGCAAATCGTTAATGTAAACAAAACTCTACAATAATGCTATAGAAAATTTATAATACGTATCCATGAGGCTGCCAATATTGCGACGCTATCGCATATGACTCATCCTTATAACACAATGAGCAGCAGTTCATGAGGGGGTAGTTGTTGGTAGATATATGTAGGTACCTATGTATCTACGTTAAACTGGAACAATACAAAATCTGGCGAATGTAATGACAATGGCAGTATATATGTAAACAGTAAACACAATGAACTGCGTACTTTTGAACCGCCGCCGTTCCGTTTCAACTACAATTGTGACCCGTTTTGCACACGAAAAAAATAAAATAGTAAAGAGAACCTATTTACGTAAGTACGTGTCCTTGTACAAGTAAGCGTTTATATTTGCAGTATGTTTCATATAAAACAATCGGTACAATAGCGACATAGAAGTATAATTTACGATACTTGAAGAAATTTTAAACGTTTAGTAACGTTAAAGTTCGCACTTTATTCAAAAAAGTCGAATATAAAAGTGGTTGAAATTCATTTCTTATTTTATTTACCTACAAAGAGCAATTTAGCAGAGACAGCTGGCGCAAAAGGTCACAAGGGCAGGAGTTCATTCCATTTTGTTATAAAAATGATATTTGTTTTCCCTTTTCGTATTGTTATAGGTATAATATTCTAATTTAAGAATACTAACTATCTACGACCCTGTTTGTTCTAATGAAAATTGTATCTATCTATCTCCTTGGTTGATAGCTCTTTCTGAAATTAACTGACTATTAAGGCATCTAATTAAAGGATGGAATTAAATAAAGAGCCTACTTCTGATGCCCATCAGGATGTTGTTACTTTGTCGAAATTTTACGTTAAAAATAACCAAAGTTTTGACTTATCGAGCACTCGGAAAAGTCAGTGTTTGTCTGTAGGGTCGCAATTTAGACTAGATTATGATAGGGAATAGTTTCCTGAATGGAATAACGCAGTACTATACACCAAAGACTTAGTTTAGGCTATGGTAGGAAAGGTTCTTCTGATTCTCGTACGTAAAGTGTACGCATCATCGATAACAGTATCCATCTGTTCAAGTTTCAACAGGTTCAGCTAGTCCCTGTATCAATACCGTTAAAATTCTAATGCCCTTTTAGTGTGCAAACATCTAAACTATAAAAATCCGTATACACAGGTATCTACAAGGCGTCTCACCTAAGATGGGTACTACTCTACATCGAGGTCTTCCATGGGGTGTTCCCTCCGAGAAAGAAACGGGTATATCTAACCGTTCGTTGACAGTCGATGAAATTTCCGATATAATATAATTATAGTATATACGCATAGTCATGTGTTACAATTAGGGTTGCCACCCGTACTTTATTTTAAAGTATTGTACTCTATTTCGACTGTGCGTACGTCATATTTTACAAGATATATAAAGTACGCAAAAATACTTTATTTAAGGCCTTAAGTAAATATCGTAATTTTGTAAGCGATTATTCGAAATCCAGAGTATTTTTACATCAATAATATTGCACAGAAAAA
>NW_020439133.1:22419-96133 GCF_000699045.2 Agrilus planipennis
AAACTGATGCATTTTATCTCGCGTGCCGAAACTAATACAAAAGAAACGCGAGTTTCGGAACGCGACATTAAACTCCTCCAACTATGTATTCTGTGCTCCTACGCACACACGCACATTGTTTTGATAGATATGATCTTTGACGTTAGGAACACACCTACATTGCTTAGACAACAGTGAGTGCTTGTAATTTAATATGAACTTTATGCCATAGCAATAAAGCTCAAATTGACTACGTTTTAGTTACAAATCATTTGTATGGGAAAAAGAAAAGGGCTATTTTTAGGGTTTTTCCAGCAATAATTCTAATTTTTCTCGCTGTAAAAACCATCCTTGAACTTCAACGAACATTTTAAAAAAAGATTTGGCCAAATTGGTCCAGGCGTTGTTGAGTTATGCGCTTACCAACACATTTTGCGATTCATTTTTATATTATAGATATTTGGAAAGTTTGGAAAGAAAAATAAACTGGCAGCTTATATAAAAGCAACTGATATCAGAATTGAATTTCGAAAAGAAAATCTGTTCACATTTATTAACTACTTATTTTGAGGTTAAACTAAACTGATTCACTTCACCGTTTGGTTTATTTCACGGGGACTATTTTCAGTCTCTCTAGAGGGCCTAAGCACTGTTAGCATCCACTTTTAAAATATGGTATATGACCCTCAACATTTATCTTTAGCTTTGTTTAAACATAACAACTGATAGCGCTAGTAACGGGTTATTCTTACAACTCTTTACTAAAGTTTACAAAAAAAGGATTTAGCAAGAACCTATGAAAATAAAATTTCTTCTTATTTCTAACTATGTAAGTTTATAAAAGTTCAGCTAATGACGAATAGGAAATACAGTTAAAACTTACAAAGAATTGTAGTACTACCTAATTTGTAGAACAAATAATAATTTCTTAAAATAATTTTTGCTTAACACACCAAAAGTTTGAGTATACTTTGCAGCCTTAATTAGTAAAATAAATAAATTAGTTGGTAAATCATTTCCCTTACCAAATGGTAACTCGAAACGATAGTCAACCAACAGCGTGTGCCCCGTTGGATTTTTTGTACCCACAACTTCTCCGTCTCTCATGACTAGCTCCGCATCTAAAGAAAGCCACTGACCATTTCCTTCCTTAAAAGAACAAATAAATGTTATTATTACCAAACTCAAATTTAATGAAAATCTACCTATGCTATTTATATGGGTAAATGAGAAAGCTTCATAAAGTGTAAACGATTTTCATTAATGGACAACATAAACAACCACAAAATTGTTTAATTCCTTTTTAAAAAAAATGACTAATAAGTACAGCCAACAAAAGACTACAGGTAGGACCTTAAACTTAATCGTAAATGAATGGGTCTAAAAAGTTTCATGTCCAAAGCAAGAGTCCGCTGCGCGCATCAATTTCGATATTGTCAGTTGTCAAATACAACAGTTTACCCTCTTTACTATACATGTAAACTATGAATTCGCATTCTTAAGAAAAGCAGTTGTAATAGGTAATACGTATGTGCGAATGACATACCTAAACAAAATCTCCTTGTCTATCCGTCAAATTGAATGCGCACTGTCTTACTGCGCAGTGAACTGCCTAGCACAACTTGAGAAAAACAGCTCCAAATTAATATTTTATGGCCTTTACAGCATTCAAATGTAATTTTAGTTTCAGTGCGTACATATATGATAAGTTCTTCGATCTTTCCTTAAATTTGCTGACCTATATTCATCGGCGTCGCCATAAAATAAGCCCTTTGAAAGCATAAATCGGTTTTTTATCCTGTAGGTATCTACTCGCAACACACCAATTGACTCCTATATACCTTAAGTTATTAAATTACGGAATTTTCGAAATTCTATTTAGTAGTTCTCCTGATGATTATTGATTTATAAACGCGTTTGTGAGCGAGATACGACAATTCAATTTCTGCGTTAGGCCAAACGTGAAATAACCACATACATTTCATCGGATTTGAGAGGTGCTGGCATATGTGATAGGAAACATCAAGTATTGTAATTTGATTACACTCATCAGAGTCGAAACAGGTATTCGTTAAAGTGGGAAGAGTTGTTTGATATGGGCCTATAAAAATTATTATCTAAGTACCAAAAATGTATTCAATTTTAAGAGAATTAGGTATGTATTCAAAATATATCTGAATACACAATTTTTAACTTATTTTATTGCAAACAAAGGTAGTAGAAATTACTTTTGAGTCAGTTTTCGCATAAAGTAGCTTATCCAGACCGACAATAGAATCGATTTGAATGAAATTTTGACAACATTTTTTAACTGTTAAAATATTTCGTGATGTAAACTCGAAATAAAAATGTTCAGTCTCTCAGAGTCTCTAAAATCGAGACTTGAGTCTCCATCGCTCATCGAGTCCCTCTGGTGTCGCTGAGAGAGACTGTCGAGAGACTGCTAAAAAAACTGTTTAGCGTCTCTGAATGAGAGACTCGACTCGCGCATAGAGAGATCCTCATTTCGTATCGAGTCTCTGAACGAGAGACTCGAATCTCTCAATAAGTGATGTCTCGATAGACATGGTTAAAATTTTCTAAATTCAACATACTTCAGAGATCCCTGTCTTTCTACGAGAGACTCGAGTCTCTCAATTTTTCAGTTTTGTTCATTCAGTCTCTCTGTGAGAGACTCGAATCTCTGAATTAATAATTTTATCGTTCGAATTTCTCATACACAGACTGTGAGAAATCCATAAAAACACCTAGGCAATAACTGAGAGACTGTGAGAGACGCTCTTAGAGGCGCTGAAAAACTCTGAGAGACTGGAGAGAGACTGAAAATTTTTGTCGAGGGTAGAGGCGAGCTTCCTTAAAATTATTCCAAATCTGTACGCTTGATAGCAAAACAGAAACAGTGTTTGTGTAAGCAATAGGTCCCAAGGTATATATGCTATATCATCTTCAACGATCGTTAAAATAGAGTGCGGGACTACGGGTCATACGGTTCAAGCTTACGTTAACGCGTGCCATAAAACCGCGATTTCAAGAAGATGTAGATTACGCTTTATTGTTCCTACAAAAGTGTATGGAAGTTTTATTGAGCATATTCGCCCTTAATAACTTACACATACAGAAACGTGATCGTATGAATAATTTATCATATCCAATATGTAATAATACTACATATATTACCGTTTCAAAGTCAGTCGCTATTAAAGTTTTACGTTTACCCTTTCATTTAGGTATACTTCGTTTAGTTTCTGCAGCGATGTGACCTTCAGTTTGACTGGCGCAAAGTAGAAAAAAACAGCACTAGGCCAGAAAAGGAAGAGACAAGTCTCGGTCAAACTCTTAACCGGTGAGGAGCGTATAATCTGTACAGTACTGCACGAAAAAATTGACCATTTTGTCCATTGCATTGCTCAAATGTGCTATTATTGGTACCAATTACTACTGAAAATATCAACGAGATGTTTATTTATAATTGAAGACATATTAAAGGCTTTAACGCTTGTTTTCGACTAGTACTACTATTCATGATTGAACAAAACTTTTGGCAGGTACTGTATGAAAAAGTATGTTTAATGAACAATATTCTAGAGTATAATGAGCTTCTTTCTTCCTACCTACGATTTTTCCAGCGCGCATCCAAAACATTGGAAGGGGCACATCGTTAGAGAAAGCAAACGAAGTATATAATGCAAGAGTGGCGTTGACGTAATAAGAAAAACAAAGCTTATTCGGAAGAGCGTTCTTATATATATATAAACGTAGATATTATAACACTATCATGTGTTACAAAAGAAAGATCCGAGTCAGCATTGCCATACCCAATTGTGAACACATGTAAACATCTATAGGAAATCTGTTCCGGATTTCGTGACGCGACAAAATTGAAAACCCAAAGCAATTATGGTTGAAATACGGGTATGTTTTGTTTGTTATTACTGTTTCCGTCGTCATAACGGGGGTTTCAGCACCAAAGACGTCGGGGAACCGATATTGGCAAAAATTCCTAAATGCATTTGTTAGATAAATAACATCGCCAGCAGTGCACTTTGGATAACGAGATACTGAAGTTCTAAAAAGACTTAAGGAAACACAGAAATTGGACTGTTCGATATAGAAAACTATTTTGAAGGGGTTGCTTTAGTAATCTGCGACTTGATAGGCAAGAGAGGATAATGAGAAGGAGGAAGGTAGAAAATACCACACAAAAATGAAACGGCTAGTTAATAATTAAAATTCTGACAAAATTATTATTGTTGGATTGCACACACACATTCACATACACACACACACACACAAACACACAGACTCACGCACACAAACAAAACACACAAACACACACACACACGCACACGCACACGCACACGCACACGCACACGCACACGCACACGCACACGCACACACACACACGCACACACACACACACACACACACACACACACACACACACACACACACACACACACAAACACACACACACACACACATACACACACACACACACATACGGGTGGGGAGCACAGGGGGTAGAAAATTTCAAGTAAAAACGTCTAGTAGGTTACTCAAAACACATTTCGACGTCTTCAACATACGAAGGGTAAAGAAAGGGAACAAGAGGTAGAATATTCCACATTAAAGCGTTTAGTAGATAACCTAAAATGCGTTTTAACGCCCCGCAAGGTACGAACGGAGAAGAAATGAGGACTGGGAGTAGAGAATTTCAACTAAAAACGTTTAGCCGTTTACCCAAAACGAGTGGGGAGCACAGGGGGTAGAAAATTTCACATACAACCGTTTAGTAGGTACGTAACCTAACGCGCATTTCAACGTCCTCAATATACGAACGGTGGAGAGGGAGAACAGGGGGTAGAAAAATACATGTAAAAACGCATGGTAGGTAACGTAAAACGAGTTTCTTCCTCCAAGGAGTGACGGAGAAGGAGGATGACAGGAAAATAGGAAATTCTACATAAAACCAGGTACCTAATTCAAAAGTGGTTTCGACGACCACGACGTCCTCCTCATTTAGAGACTGTTATGAATAATTTTGAATTTTAGCATTTTATTTAGTTCAGGTTCATACAATTCAATTTGATTTTCTCACTTAATATATGTATTTACAATAGACTTATTTTAATTATGCCTCATCATCAGGTAAATGGTAAAATGTACATTTTAAAACACATTGCAGATGTGATATTACAGGATGGTAGTGGAAATTTCGTGAATGAAAAAGGCTAAAAATGAGGAAGTAAGAGATGAAAGTCAATAAGCAAAATGACAGATAAGATGGTAGGACGTCTTGTGAGATTCGAAGGATTACTTAGAGACATAAGTACACAAGAAGCAGGATATAAATAGAGGCAAATGGAGACATAGATTAGATCACAACTCACGCATAGTTACATGTGTGGGATGCTTCAGCTTTCGGAAAATTAAGATAAGATTGGCTTAGGATATGAAGGAGTGGAGCTGTATGCGCAACCAGTCTTCAAACTGACGACCCTTATCATGATGATGATAATGAGATTAGTAATGTGTGCCTGTTTCTTCAGAATGAAGTTTAAGGAGACGTCGCAGTCTAAAATCAATTTCGTAAAATGGATACTTTAAGATGAATAAAAGAATTTTTTGGTCAACGAACTGGAAAATTTCTGAGTGGTGTCAAAAAGGCAATTTAATTCGTCTGTGAATCTTAATATTGAAACCCATTTATTCAGAAAGACTAAAAATATACGTATTTTACCAATTTTCGTTGAGATTACTGTAATTCAAATTAGGTAATTTTAAATTTAAAAATAGAGAAACAGTTTCAAACTAAATCTTGATTTGGTAATAAATTATTCTGCTGAAGGAAAAATAAATTAATAAACTGAAGATTTTTAACGAGCACGGAAAATTTACTACCTACCGATACTCTCGAAATTCAAGTTCGTTACTTTGTATTCGCTGCGAGTAATCCACCGGGTAATAAAGATCTTACATAGATCGTAATGGCTATTGAATGCCGTGGACTTCCGACAATTCGACAACAGATGCAATTACAAGCAACTTCGCTGAGTTCGTGAGCTAAATCCAAAAGTTAACTACGTTGAAACGCATTTTAAATAGTGAATAAGAGCTTGTTCAAGAACCGAAGATAATAGTTAAAGATTTCTTTGGGGATTAGGTCGCTACATCTGCAACATTTTATTGTTAATTTCTAAACCTCTAAAAGCAATCAATTTAACGAAATATTCATTCTCAAAGATGGATATAAGGGTACAATAAATATCACGGCGTATTTTTGAAGTGAATCTTCTTTACGCTCGGTAGGGTAAGTTCGTTTCATGAGTTGCTATGTAACGAAATCATGCAACGCATTTCCCCCGCTGTCTGTCCCTATGCATGTTTAGATCTTTAAAACTACGCAACGGATTTTAATGCGTTTTTTTTTAATAGACAGAGTAATTCAAGAGGAAGGTTTATCTATATAATACATGCATAATATAGTAGAAAAACACTGATAATTTTAGAGGTTTTATCCTTTACTTTTTACGAGAAATAATGGCTTATTTACGAAGCGATTTTAAGCAATACAGCATTAATCCTTATCCAATTAAGTACTTTTAAATACATTGTGCATTTAATATAGATCAATATGGCCCTTTACAGCATGTAATTTAAATGAATATTTTCGAAGATATTACAGACTTAAAATGCAGGGACATAGCGGTTGCGGCGGTACCGGCCGGTTTGTATTGTCTAATGACAAAAAAGCTGTGATTGTTGTATATAAAAACATTCTATAGTATATTTACTATCAGCATTGCACCCGTGCGAAGTATAGTGTATAAATTAAACCAATTCCTTAACGCCTATCCCGGTATGTTTGAAGAAGTTTCACTTCAGTAGCTTGTTGTATAATTACACGTTGTACTTAAAAGATGATGCTACCCTTGGGTTGATAATTTGTTTGTGCTAATTTTATCATTTGATGTACAGTGCAATTGTAGCGTGTAAAGTCCTTAAACTAATATTTTTAGTTCTGATAAAAATTGAACCTAATCTTAATTGAAAATCTAAAATCGAACTGTTAATGAAACGTAACAATAAGTAAATAGACACAATTATTAAAAAAGAAATTCAACTCACCTCTGCCGCGAAATTTACGGTGTGCAAGGGTAAATAATGGTAACCCACTCCACGGTCCCACAACATCCCCTTGTTCCAAACTTCTATTAATAGCCCTGTGTTTATGTCGTTCGTTTCGCTAGAACAAAAGAAAATCAAAATTGATACAAAATATAAGTAAAGATGTAAATTTCTAAAGGTAGTTATCACAACATCAGTAGATGGCAGAGTATAATCAGTTTGCATTTCTTGACATTTTCTAATGATTTTAAATGTCAGAGTCACTCTTGTATCAAATACAATTTACCTGATCTACAGGAACAATATTTTTAGTGTATTTATAGGTAATGTGGTCCCTATCACTAAAACATTTTTTTCGACTGTAAGGTTAATTTAGAGCAACACCTAAAATGTCAAGTTTCAAGGAATTTTGTTCTGATCTAATACAAAATTTATCGAATAAATATAAGAAAATGTTCGCCGCTTCATCACTTAAAATCCTAACGAAAGCTTTGACTGTCAGGAAATTCGGCATAATGATTACAAGAACAACACAAAAGAGAAGGAACCTTCTAGGTAAACAGTTTTTATTTCTTCCCCAATTTATACGAATGCGACAAATTTACAGGACTTTATCAAGGTAGCTTTTTTGCCCGAAGGTTATGTTAGTAATTCTAAGATGATAATGTGCTAGCAAAAAGAACCTACCTTAAAAAACCCTGTAAATAAGTGCGAAATGTCGGTTGTTAGTTTTGGAAGATTAAACAACTTTTCAACCCAAATAAGCTTTAATTTGTCATCTTCTAGATAGGCAAATGTTAAACTTATTCCTTGAACTGTTATTTTATAATCAATTGTTTAATATAAAAAATGAATTATTCTTTTCTAACTTGCAGGATACATGTAGTTTTAAAAAACTAAACAATTTGTAGCTATTCTCATATAAGTACGTTGTCTAAACTTTTATTGCCAATAAATTCAATTCGGCACGAAAATATCTTTATTTTTATGCTTTTTATGAGAACATTCCCATAAAAGCAAGCCGTAAAAACAATATTCAACTTCAACAAGTGAAATTTCAAACACAGCTTGCACGTACAGCAGAATAAAGACTAAATTTTGTTTTAATACTTTCCTAATGTTATTATATTCCAACGGCAGTATATACTTCAACACAAAAAACCGTGAATTCTGTATAAAACAAACTACTCTCTAAATGTAAAACAGATAAAAATTAACTTATCTTCTCATTGAAATAAAAAGGCACTTATGAGCTACTTGTTCACCTTAAGTTAATGACATTTGCCTGAAAAAGTTGTGATCAAAACATTGCAATGTGAAATCAGCATTTTTAATCGATTCATCAGGTATTTGGTTAGTAAAATAAATCACTATTCTATCAGTAAAACTTATTTGACACCACTATTTGCTGGTATGTATAAAGCATTATTACAATTTAAAATATTAGTTTATGTCATTGAAGTCCTGATAATCCTCAACTATTTTTCTTTACTAATTCAATTAGTATATTCAATTCACTAACTAGTTCAGTTAATATTCCTTAATTTGCAGTGGCCTAGCTTAGTTATATCTGTGAAGATTAGTGAATATTCACTGAAGATTGGTGAAAAATCCATTCATTTATTTTTCGAAAATATAAGTCGAAAGTAAAATCAGACACAGAAGATTGTCTAGGTAGATAATAGTTCTAATGACATCGTCTTAAAACAAGGAGGATAATAACTTATGAATAATAGAATTCCCACTCGAAATTCTATACCATTGTACCATCTTATCATAAACCTTAACATTAGCACTTAATAAATACTATATGTATAATAGATTGATTAATTGTTTTAGGTAAGTGATATTATAGACATAATTTGATAATCTACAGACTTAAAACTATCAGAACCTAAATAATTTTTGTATTTTTTTTATTTGCTTATACTGTGGGGCCTTCCTTTGTGGAAAACTTTAAAATCCTAGGTAAACGTTGGTAACTAGACCAATTATAGGTATCATCATCATAAGGTCGTCAGTCCTAAGACTGGTTGGACACGTACCTCCACTCTTTCCTATCCTGAGCTAATCTTCGCAATTCCCTAAAACTATAACAACCCATATCCTTAACTATTTGCGAACAGTAATCTAATCTAGGTCTACCCCTACACCTCCTAACTTCCGTTTCTGCCTCTAATATGTCTCTGACTAGACCTTCATGCCTGAGAAGGTGTCCTACTAACCTATCTCGCCTATTTCTTACTGATTTTCATCTCTGTTCTCCTATTCTTTCTAATACCTCTTCCTTTCTAACCTAATTATAGGTATGCAAAATATAATATTTTCAATTTCAATGACTTTAGCTTTATAAGCTTAAATTTTAGACATTATTAATAATACGGGGCTATTCATGCACTGATCATATTGTTTAATATTAATTTCAACTTTGTAATACTTTTAGTCATTCATGAGAAAAAGCATAGAGAACAAACTCTATCATTTACCTATACAAAAAATATATTTCGAAATAAGAGTGCGCTAGTATTCCATTTGTACCGAGTTATTATTATCATTATTATGATTTACGATGCTACAGCCTTAATAACACTAAATTCACGTCTGTGCAAATGGAACACCAGCGCCCCCTTCTTTAGAAAAATATATGAACATATTTTGTCAAATGTTCCATTTGCGTTTTTGCTCCTTGTGTAGTCTTCATAAGAAAAATGCTCTGAACGGATAGACAAAGTTATTAAGGAACCTTAAAAATTATCCTCCCGTTTTGCTTGAGAAAAATGCAAATTAAAAATGGTAACTTGTGAAAGGAAACCGTTGAAAATTGTCAGTTATTTGCTTAATTAATAACATAATAATAGTTTAAATAAAGAGTTCACACTTACAATAAAAAATCCTGTTCCCAGCATGGTGTCGCTCCTTTAACTGTCACTGTGGTTGATTTTACGTTTTGTAGCTTCAGAGTAACGTAAGTATTAAACTGTGATGCTGGAAAGAAAAAGAAAATTTTGTAAAAACAAACATTTTTACATCCATAATACATTATAAAGGTGCCCTAAAAGTTACTTATTCTAGATTATTTTTCAGTATTAGTTACTTTTTGTTTTCTTAAAAAATATATTGTGAATTAATTCAGTGTATTTACCATTTCCTTGATGGAAATTCATTCTAAATTTTAGATAATAAATACCCAAATTAATTTCCACAGTGATCACATTTCCCTATTCTTAATACTTTGCAATTCTGTACAATTATTGTTAAAATTAAGTCGAATTTTATTGTCTAAAATATAGTGATTTCATCAACACATCTATAAACAAGAACTAGACGACATAATTTGGCTTTACTTAACTTGCATCTATCAGTTTGGAACATACATACGTAACAAGTCATTAAGGCAAGCTTTGTGAATTAATAATGGGCTTTCCCTTGAATTTTCCCAAGTATAGACAAAACGCGTTCCATGTCAAGCTTTAAACCCTAATTGGCACTTTCCTTATTATAAGACATTCAGTAAGGACCTCGTTATTTTGCTGTTTGTGGTTAAAAGAATACATATGTATATCCCTGCACTATAAGTATAAATATCACAAATTCAAGGCAAATAAGACCCCTAAAATTTTGAATATCCCAAGGAAAATTAAAATCAAAGGATTCGAAAAGGACAATAAATAACAGGGCGTAAACTTTAAAAATAAAAATTTCGTAAAACCGACTCTTTTCTGTCCTAATCCTAAAGGAGCATGAAATCCACTTGATTATGGTGGTGACTCTGGTTTTTTGAGATGAAAATCTACAGTTAGGTGCTTTAATATACACATATATATACATAACTTACATTTTCAATTAATGTAATTAATTCAAAAATTCATTTTAAAACCAGAACTATACAAGTTTGACGTCACCTAAATGAATTTTTATCTTGCTTCTGTAATATTAATTAAATTCTTTTATATGCAAACAATTTAAAACAATTGAAATGAACAAAATAATTAAATTCTGTAAAATAAATTAAACTACGTCCTTGTCAATTACCTACCTATGTAATCAAAATTGGTATCCAAAGATCTTTGTAATGGCAGCAATATCTTCACATTACGTAATTCTTGTAAAGCTTTTAACACCTCTAATAAAGTTTATTAAAATCATCTTACACTAAATTAAAAGATGTGTTTCTCCTTGCAAAACCCGGAATTAGTTTCATACGCGATAATATCACTATGATTTGTAAATATTGTTCTCTTAACTCACATTAATCCACTATATATGTAGTAATATTACACTGTTAATTTACAACAAAATGTATAAAATCTGCCGAACATGCTTTCTGCAAATCATTCAAAGGATTTTGATATCAAATATGAAGACGTGCGCAGGTCCTAGGTTAAATAAATGACCAATGTGACTTTCACATTTACTCTAACCAAGTTGAAAAATACATGCCGCATGACTCACTCTCTCTCTTTCTCGCTTCACTACACCACGTTCACTTTCAAGCACGTCAGATAAAGATAGATGCACTGCTCGTCGAGGAGACTTAATAAAAAATGTAGCAAATAACTCAACTCAGAATAAATAAATATTACATTTTCATACAATATACTTAAAATATACTTGTTTTTAAGGAATCTATAGTTTATCGCATAATTGACGAGCTATATTACTGGAAGGACACGAAATGATGATTATTCTAAAGTCCTCTACTTACTACAATATTTGAGATATGCTGTTTCTTATCTGTCACTTCTGATACTATCAAATGTATGTAAATAGTTAGGTAAAATAATTAATAATCAACTTTAGAAAAACACTTCCATCTCATAATTTCATGATCAAACTCAATTTTAAAATAAATTAGATCATGATGATTTAGACCAATTATAGGTATCATCATCATAAGGTCGTCAGTCCTAAGACTGGTTGGACACGTACCTCCACTCTTTCCTATCCTGAGCTAATCTTCGCAATTCCCTAAAACTATAACAACCCATATCCTTAACTATTTGCGAACAGTAATCTAATCTAGGTCTACCCCTACACCTCCTAACTTCCGTTTCTGCCTCTAATATGTCTCTGACTAGACCTTCATGCCTGAGAAGGTGTCCTACTAACCTATCTCGCCTATTTTTNAACCGAGCGGCATGGCCTAGAGGTTTAGACCATTGCTTAGCATTCGGGAGGACGCCGGTTCGATTCCGGGTCCGTCTGTCTTCGCCCAAGTTTTCTGTGGTTTCCTTGGATCACTTAGGCAAATGCTGAGGCAGTAATATTCCACAGGTAATCTTTCATTCTCTTCTGTCTGCATTTCATCCGTCTCATCTTTCTCACCCGAACACCACCCACGCATTCCCACGATTCCTGAAAGCAGGCTGAAGAGGGCCTTCCGCCCTACCTTCCAGCGTAGTCCGGAGGGACTGCCCGCCCACCAGCAATACTGGCTGGTGGGAATGAAACACCCAAAAGAGAAGATTTGTACTTCTACACCTTCTAAGTCAGTAGACCTGTTACTTTTCACCCGATTGAGTTAATTATCTACCGTTTCTGTAGCATGTAGTGATCTATGTTTTTGTGTTACTATTGGAGTTTTAAAAATTCTAAAAAGATTGTTAAAAATGCATACTTAAATCATGTTTCTGTACGGGTGCGAAATGTGAATAGTGGGCGAGACAGAAAAGAAACTAGAAGCGCTTGAGATCTGGTGTTAGGGAAGGATAACGAAAGTAATGCGAAAAAGCTAGAAATTGAAGAAGCAGGAGGCAGAGGACACTTCGGAAATCAGTAAGGAAACGAAGAGATTAGACAGTAGGACATCTTCTGAGATATAAAAGGTTATCTAGGCACATATTAGAAACTTAAACATGAGTGCAAAGAGGCATAGTGGGCCTAGATTACATTAGAAGTAAGTATTTGGATAAATGAGGTAATTGAATTCGCTTCACACTTTAGATAACGGACTTGTATTTCTGTTTAGAGATTGAGAGCAATTCCTCCAAGTGTTTTTCGAATATATAACAGGAAATCAACCATCAATGCTTATATATGTGGCTTTAGCTCTAAAAAAAATAAATTTACCTAAGGTTTTCATTAATATTCCCAAAATACACGTAAATATTCCTGACTGATGACAATCTCAACCAAAATACAATTTGCATATTGGGTTAATCTTTTTTTACATACGTGAAATAAAAATAAAGCGCTATAAGTTTTAATTTCACCCTCTGTTGCCAGTGCAACACGCTTTTTATTAACATTTAGTCATTTACGAGAACTACCATTAACATATTTCTATTGCTCTAGCTACAATAAAACTTGTTATATACCCCAAATACAGAATCATTTCAGCAAATGTTTCTCATAAAATTTAAATCAAACGAGCGGCAAACTTCTGGTTTATGTTTTTTTATAGACTGTAAGATAAAACANCGTAAAACCGACTCTTTTCTGTCCTAATCCTAAAGGAGCATGAAATCCACTTGATTATGGTGGTGACTCTGGTTTTTTGAGATGAAAATCTACAGTTAGGTGCTTTAATATACACATATATATACATAACTTACATTTTCAATTAATGTAATTAATTCAAAAATTCATTTTAAAACCAGAACTATACAAGTTTGACGTCACCTAAATGAATTTTTATCTTGCTTCTGTAATATTAATTAAATTCTTTTATATGCAAACAATTTAAAACAATTGAAATGAACAAAATAATTAAATTCTGTAAAATAAATTAAACTACGTCCTTGTCAATTACCTACCTATGTAATCAAAATTGGTATCCAAAGATCTTTGTAATGGCAGCAATATCTTCACATTACGTAATTCTTGTAAAGCTTTTAACACCTCTAATAAAGTTTATTAAAATCATCTTACACTAAATTAAAAGATGTGTTTCTCCTTGCAAAACCCGGAATTAGTTTCATACGCGATAATATCACTATGATTTGTAAATATTGTTCTCTTAACTCACATTAATCCACTATATATGTAGTAATATTACACTGTTAATTTACAACAAAATGTATAAAATCTGCCGAACATGCTTTCTGCAAATCATTCAAAGGATTTTGATATCAAATATGAAGACGTGCGCAGGTCCTAGGTTAAATAAATGACCAATGTGACTTTCACATTTACTCTAACCAAGTTGAAAAATACATGCCGCATGACTCACTCTCTCTCTTTCTCGCTTCACTACACCACGTTCACTTTCAAGCACGTCAGATAAAGATAGATGCACTGCTCGTCGAGGAGACTTAATAAAAAATGTAGCAAATAACTCAACTCAGAATAAATAAATATTACATTTTCATACAATATACTTAAAATATACTTGTTTTTAAGGAATCTATAGTTTATCGCATAATTGACGAGCTATATTACTGGAAGGACACGAAATGATGATTATTCTAAAGTCCTCTACTTACTACAATATTTGAGATATGCTGCTTCTTATCTGTCACTTCTGATACTATCAAATGTATGTAAATAGTTAGGTAAAATAATTAATAATCAACTTTAGAGAAACACTTCCATCTCATAATTTCATGATCTAACTCAATTTTAAAATAAATTAGATCATGATGATTAGTACATGACTGTATTGACAGATTGACATTGTTCACTATATCATCATCATCATCATCACCAAAAGGTCGTCAGGAAGCTCCCTTGTCGTAGATTTAAAATTTAAGGACGCAGAAATTTCAAAATTATTAGGCTTATAATGTTCTCTAAAGGACGTGTAAATTATAATGGCAGATGTTACTAAGTTTCAATAGATTCCATTCCTACCCTTACCTAAATAATTTGCAAAAGATCAGAGCCAAAACAAGATTGTTAATCATTTTGTTGATTTGAAACTAACGGCGACGTTTCGCCTCTAGTTAGAAACCTTTGTCAAGTTAGGATTTTACAGTTCAATTGCTTTAATTTCAGAGACTCTCATATGTTTCAAACTAAAACAACTGAACTATGAAGTAAAAACCTGCATTGAAAAGGCCTTCTTACTTTTAGCTACATTAACTGTGAACATTCATTCAATGAGAATAAATTTATTGAATCATTTAAGTTAGGTTTAATGTTGAACTTCGGTTAATGGGTTTGCATATTGTATAAACACACTAGGGATAGTTTCTGCAAAGTTCGTACATTTAATAAAAAGTTTTAAGTGTGATTTATTTGCCGAGAGACCTTACTCTCCCAAACGCAACAGGATTCGGTATACATTGAAGCTTCAGGAAGATAATTAATATTAATGATAAGGCCCTTTTACGTATTACGGTAACCAAGCAATCACAGTGCATTGTACCCATACAAGGTTAATGACTTTCCTGGTTTTGTATCCTTCTCAATTGGTAAAACAAAAAGCGCAAGGAGATGTGGATTTATGTAGTAGATTTTTGGTTTTATAAAGAGATAGTATTAGAAAAAGTAGGAGAACACAGGTTAATAAGAAATAGGCGGGATAGGTTGGTAGGCCACCTTCTCATGCATGAAAGGAAAGGTTAGATTAAATTTCAAAAATTTTCAGGTAAGTACATTTTTTATTCTGTTACTTAACATTTTCATCGAAATTTAATTCGGTTTCGTAATTATTCCCTAAATTGTTAACACATTTAATATTTTCCCAATCGGAATAATTTTCCGAAACATTTTAACATTTACTGATGAAAATGATCTAAATACTTTTAATCTTAGAAGAATTTCATTATTCAGCAAATGTAATTGATTGTATGCGCAGGTTAGATAAAATCAAGTGTTTACTCTCGAACGAAAATTAACCTCGGTGAGGTAATTGCCCTTTCCTAAAGACAAAAGGCTAAGTAAGAAATTTAAAGTCTCAAAGTTAACTAATAAAAACCAAAAAAGTTCTTTAAGTATCTACTCTTGTTTAGTTAATTAAGTTTTGGGCAACTTTCGTTTCGTAAGATGTTGTTGTAGGTACTCAATAATTAGGACTTTGTGGATATGTAAATACTTCTTTAAAACTTTGTTGCTGTATATTAGCATAAAGAGTTATTTATTTCGACAACCTAAAGCAGTGTAAAACAGTGGCGTTACGTGGCGTGATTATTTTAAACAGTCAATTATAAATCCACTTTCCCTTTCTTCTTCTGATTTTAAAGTACAATGTAAAATCAAATCGCGATTTCGGTATTATTTGATATCATCAGCACGCCGTAGGCAGTCTCGATAAGCTACCACCATATACCACATTAAAGGGGTTCATTAAAACAGTGTGCAGAATTCAACGTAGTTGAGACAGCGAATGATAGAACATTCTAAAGTTAGGTGACGATTACATCGACTAATGAAACAATCAAAGTAATTGGGCTACTAGAACAAACAAAATAGCTCAAAAGTCCAACGCCAAAACACGAAACTGTAGTTGTACTGTTGAAGGTTACCTTCTTCAGGGACCGAAGTCCCTGAAGTCCCTGAAAAAGGTAAACTTGTTACCGAAAAGTGCTTCGGACAACTACAGTGTCGTGTTTTGGCGTTGGGGTTTTGAGCTATTCTGTTTGTTCTACAACAACCGCCAAAGTTTTTCCAATCTTCATATTTAATTAGGCTACTTTTGATATCCACAATTTAAAAATCGTCAAGTTTATCAATTATCCATCTTAGTCTTAGTCTCGACCTTGGTCTTGCTTATTCTGTCTTCGTCTTTTCGTCATTCCTAAATACGTCACTAAAAGGAAAGAGGTAAAGGAAATGTATCTGTATTCCTTTATTTCCTCATTATGTACGTAAGCGGGTTAGTTGGGAGGATATATATTGTCATGAAAAGCGTTTTTAGTTCTAAATCCCGCAGGGCGTGAAGAGAAATGGCCGCCATAAATATCAGCCGTTCAGTTTTTCGAGGGTTGATCATTATTTTACGAACAAATTACCACTTTTGTTCACCGTTCATAAATCTCACTGTGTCTTCGCGTTTAAATAGATAAATAAAGCTTTTTATCGACAATAACCGCAGATAATTACCAAATTTTGATGAACGAAATTAGTCTTTGTCTTGATTTTATCAAAAACCAAGATCATGACTTTATCCGCAAAAAAAAGAGCTGACCAATTTAAAAACAACATAGGAACCATCATGAAAATGGTGAAGGTAGGTATAGACCTGAACTATCCCCTATTTTCCAATTCCTTTTTTAAAAAGGACAATTTTTCTTCAAAAACTATTTAAAAAAAGCCCCCCCCTCCGACTTTTTCATGTAATTTTTGTATAATTAGACCATCTTAAGTCATTTCCCGCAAAGGAAACTTCACCTACCTAAAAACAACATAGGAATCATCATGAAAATGATGAAGGTAGGTATAGACCTGAACTATCTCCTATTTTCCAATAACATTTTAAAAAATGGCAATTTTTCTTCAAAAAAATATTTGAAAAAAGGTTCCCCCCGACTTTTTCATGTAAGTTTTTCACAATTAGACCATCTTAAGTCATTTCCCGCAAAGGAAACTTAAGTTTTCGGAAAAATCGTGATACGTACTAATTATTAATGACAACGTGATAGTGTGTGATTGAAATTAGACCAGCTTCAAAAGAATTCACCTACCTACCTATATTCCAGGCTTATGTAGAAGATGCTCACAATTTAACTGAGGGAATGTTCTTATGATATACTAGTTTCTTTTGTAGGTACAGTAATACGTGTTTAAAATATTCTGGTACAGTAAAAATTGACTCCTTTATGAGCCAAACTTACTTAAGTTATTCTAATTTAAATCACGAAACTTAATTTTGAGTTATCACTATTCCAAAAACACTTTCAATGGACGAAACGTAATAAAATAAGATTATTTCGAACAAAATCTGATTTGCAAATGTTTTGTCAGTGATTCTTACCTTGAACTCCTACAAAGCGGGCTTTTTTCACTGAAAAAGAAAAAGGAAATTAGTTTTAATCCAGCATCAAATATTCACACTTAAATCTAATGCTACTAATACTAATAAAGAAATTTGTGAAACTTTTACAAGTGTTCTTTTTCATTTATTTTTTATATCTAACGTATTATTGTTCTAGGTAAATACTTTTTCAGATCAACTTATGCGGTTAAATTCAATGCGTTAATGAATTAATATTTTTTTAATTAACTTTGCCCACTCCAGATAATCTCATATTATTGAGGAAAGAAAAAATTATTGCTACCGTCATTCCCTCGTCGGGAATAGAACCCGCGTCTATGTAATTACGCACCAGTATTCGACGATTAAGCTACGAGGAGTATACAGCAGCATTTTTCCTCGTTAAATTGAGGTTAACTGTAGTGAGTAAAATTAATCCAAAAAAAAATTAATTCCTAATGCATTGTTAAAATTTATTGATCTTAATTATGTTCCTACACGATAATTATCGTGTTGTTATTCAGTAAAACCTAAGTTCAGCTCAGTTCAATTCAATTATTCGGTGACTTTCATCTAAAATTCCTAAATATAGTGTCATCATTACGAAAATTCATCCTAACGTTATGCAAAGCATACCTACTTCGAAGGAAGTAGACGCTTTCAAAGATATGTGCAAAGTTTAACGGATGCAAAATTTCCTCTTTAAACTTTAGAATCTCCATAGTTTGAATCGTTTCCAAATATTCATGAATTTGTACATACGTCTTTGTGACAGAAACATGGAATTTGTCAGCAATAAGCGGCCACGGTTGATTTGAATTATTCATGTTGCTTAGATGTTGATATACAAAATATTCCAACAACCCCCAATTCGAAAAAGCATCTCGAAAGACAACTATATAATGTATTCTAAAAGCGAACCCTCGAACAAGTTTATTGTTTTTTCTATTCTCTGTCGAAAATCAAAAAAACGACGAATCTCTCTCTTGAGAATTGCTCCAGCTAGCTCTAAATAAGTTAGGTTAGGTTACACTTAGGCAGGTAAAATTAGGTTAGTAATGGCCGAAGAAAAATGACACGTGCCCATTTTTATGACTATTTAATGTAACTAATATAAGCCCTGTTGTTCATTTTGTAATGCAAATATGCTAACATTCTGTTAAATACAATCACAGATAAGCTACTTTTAATTTTTGTAGCGTTAATTTACTATAATTGTGAACTAATTTTTGAATTAATTTTACCCTCTAAGATAACCTCAAAGTCATAAGAAAAATTTATTAATACGTTAAATTAACGNTGGCAACATTCTCATATTTTGCTTGTCTGCATCTCTTTCTGTTACACATTAATTTTCTTTATTAGTGTCCGCTGCAATTCCTACCTGACATCTCTTTTCTGTGCTTATGATATTCTGTAGAACTGTCTTCAAAGCCCTTTAAAAATGCTGGCAACATTCTCATATTTTGCTTGTCTGTATCTTTTTCTGTTACACATTAATTTTCTTTATTAGTGTCCGCTGCAATTCCTACCTGACATCTCTTTTCTGTGTTTACGATATTCTGTAGAACTGTCTTCAAAGCCCTTTAAAAATGCTGGCAACATTCTCATATTTTGCTTGTCTGTATCTTTTTCTGTTACACATTAATTGGTGTAATATGTTATTTTTTTTATTAGTGTCCGCTGCAATTCCTACCTGACATCTCTTTTCTGTGCTTATGATATTCTGTAGAACTGTCTTCAAAGCCCTTTAAAAATGCTGGCAACATTCTCATATTTTGCTTGTGTGTATCTCTTTCTGTTACACATTAATTTTCTTTATTAGTGTCCGCTGCAATTCATACCTGACANCAATTTGACCTTATCTGTAGTGGGTAAAATTAACTCAAAAGTTGATTGCATATAATAAAATATCCCTACGTTCGGTTCTTAAGTTGCCACTAGTGTATATGAGCCCAAGGTGTAAGTTCCTTATACATATTATTCATCTTAATAAATATTCGCTCCTTTATCTTACTCAAAGGGATCGCGAAGGTTTCCATTTGGGGAGCCATTGATTAGGAAAAGCACATGTCTAATTAATTTGTTATATGCATAAGTTAGACGTCTAAAATTGATAGAATCATGTTCCCTTTAGTCACATATAGTTGGGACTACCAAAATTGTCAAAATCCGTAATAAATTATCTGAGAGGATGGACGTATCTTCTTTCTTGTTTCCACTTGGGACTGTAGTCATTTGCTGCATTTTTAACACGCCCCTGTTAAGTTACGAAATGCTTCATGAGGAATACAAACAAAATGAAAAGAGATAGCCGAATAATAGTAAGCGGTGCAGCTGTTACAGGTTGCTTAGGTACGCAAAGGTCAGGGTCGGCTTTATAACTGCCTGTTTGGAGTTAAACAAGGGTCTTTATAGCTTAAATTGCTGAGAATGTTGAACTGTCTTCAAAGCCCTTTAAAAATGCTGGCAACATTCTCATATTTTGCTTGTCTGCATCTCTTTCTGTTACACATTAATTTTCTTTATTAGTGTCCGCTGCAATTCCTTCCTGACATCTCTTTTCTGTGCTTATGATATTCTGTAGAACTGTCTTCAAAGCCCTTTAAAAATGCTGGCAACATTCTCATATTTTGCTTGTCTGTATCTTTTTCTGTTACACATTAATTTTCTTTATTAGTGTCCGCTGCAATTCCTACCTGACATCTCTTTTCTGTGTTTACGATATTCTGTAGAACGTCTGTCGCAAGTAAAAATAGACGCTATTTCAGCAGCCGCTCAAGTCTAGTTAGTAAGTTGAAAGAAGAAAGTAAATACAAAAATTATTCCTACACATTCTATTGGATTAAATTAGGGTGAATTAGTTTAAGTTAGATTAAAATGACAAACAGTTTGTATTAGTAGGTTGTTCTGCTTTTCTAGAAATATATACGTAGATTGTCTCGAGATAGGAAGAAGTGGATGAACACTTTGTTGAAAGTTTTATGTTACAGACATTTCAGAATTCAACTTTGCCACTTAAAACGACAGGATATTTAATGTAAGTAATATAAGTTAAGCACAACTGCGGCGGAGTCAAGATTCTCATCTTATTACAAACTTATAAAAGTAATTTGGCATGCCGCTTGCCGGAACCAATTTTCATTGCAATTATTAAACTTCAAACTATAATATTGTAGAACAGCATAGGCTTTTACTGATTGTAATAGGCAAGTGAATTGTCTTCTGAAGGAAAATACAAGGAAAACATCACTAGGCATATGTATTACAAAAATACATATTTTTTAGACAATAAATATAAAATTAGAATCCACTGTAGTTAACTTGAATAGATAATTCCGAGAGTTGAAACAGTGTAATTAATGGACAAAATTATAACGGTAGAATAAATTCAACACAAAACATAATAAATGTATCCATATGTATGTGGATACGTCAGCAACGAGCCACAGTTTATTTCCACTTAATTAAACTCGACCGAAGCATCAACGAGTTAAAATAATTAATGGCGAATAACAGACGCAGGCTCAATAATAAACTGAAATAATCCAATATGTACCTACCGTCATGTCATAATGAACAAACAGGGACAGCGCTTGACCCATCATGGACCTATCGAAAAAACGATTAAGATCCGAAAATTTTCAACAATTTGCGTAGCACCTACCACTAAAATTTCTATTTACTGAACAAATACCAACTAAATATAAAATATGAGGGTTGCTTTTCTACTTCAACCGAGCGGCATGGCCTAGAGGTTTAGACCATTGCTTAGCATTCGGGAGGACGCCGGTTCGATTCCGGGTCCGTCTGTCTTCGCCCAAGTTTTCTGTGGTTTCCTTGGATCACTTAGGCAAATGCTGAGGCAGTAATATTCCACAGGTAATCTTTCATTCTCTTCTGTCTGCATTTCATCCGTCTCATCTTTCTCACCCGAACACCACCCACGCATTCCCACGATTCCTGAAAGCAGGCTGAAGAGGGCCTTCCGCCCTACCTTCCAGCGTAGTCCGGAGGGACTGCCCGCCCACCAGCAATACTGGCTGGTGGGAATGAAACACCCAAAAGAGAAGATTTGTACTTCTACACCTTCTAAGTCAGTAGACCTGTTACTTTTCACCCGATTGAGTTAATTATCTACCGTTTCTGTAGCATGTAGTGATCTATGTTTTTGTGTTACTATTGGAGTTTTAAAAATTCTAAAAAGATTGTTAAAAATGCATACTTAAATCATGTTTCTGTACGGGTGCGAAATGTGAATAGTGGGCGAGACAGAAAAGAAACTAGAAGCGCTTGAGATCTGGTGTTAGGGAAGGATAACGAAAGTAATGCGAAAAAGCTAGAAATTGAAGAAGCAGGAGGCAGAGGACACTTCGGAAATCAGTAAGGAAACGAAGAGATTAGACAGTAGGACATCTTCTGAGATATAAAGGGTTATCTAGGCACATATTAGAAGCTTAAACATGAGTGCAAAGAGGCAAAGAGGACCTAGATTACATTAGAAGTAAGTATTTGTATAAATGAGGTAATTGAATTCGCTTGACGCTTTAGATAACGGACTTGTATTTCTGTTTCGAGATTGAGAGCAATTCCTCCAAGTGTTTTTCGAATATATAACAGGAAATCAACCATCAATGCTTATATATGTGGCTTTAGCTCTAAAAAAAATAAATTTACCTAAGGTTTTCATTAATATTCCCAAAATACACGTAAATATTCCTGACTGATGACAATCTCAACCAAAATACAATTTGCATATTGGGTTAATCTTTTTTTACATACGTGAAATAAAAATAAAGCGCTATAAGTTTTAATTTCACCCTCTGTTGCCAGTGCAACACGCTTTTTATTAACATTTAGTCATTTACAAGAACTACCATTAACATATTTCTATTGCTCTAGCTACAATAAAACTTGTTATATACCCCAAATACAGAATCATTTCAGCAAATGTTTCTCATAAAATTTAAATCAAACGAGCGGCAAACTTCTGGTTTATGTTTTTTTATAGACTGTAAGATAAAACAAATGACATTCAAAACATAAACTGTAGCAGAAAAGTTGGTAAATCTTTCATAAAATTGCCCAACGGACGATATACTTAAACTTTCTTGTAGTTTACACCGAGAATCTTTTTAAATTTGTCATGAAGTACGTCGTATAGAAAATTAAAACAGAAAAGCATTTTAGATGTTTCTGCACTTCAAACTAACGAACATTAATTGCATTTTAAGTTCAGTAATTAAGACTTTAGGTTTTCTAAATGCACAGTTAGATTCAAACACACTCACTTTAGGAGATTAGCAACTCTAACTTCATCAACTTTATTTATTAACTTAAACAGACCACTATAAGGAGTTTATCACATAAGATTAGTAAAGCAACATATCATTTTAGTGATTAAGTAACAAAAGAATAATTAATTATTTCGTATGGTTTATAATTAACCTACCCATTATAAGACAAATAATTGCACTTAACTGTACTCATGGGAAACTAAAAACTAACTGTAAAACGTTAATAAAACGGAACCATCTAAAAATTGCAAAACAACTATTTTCAAAACAAGCTAACTTTTTAATTAAGCTAACCGTATAGCTCTAGAAACATTAATAACAGTTGTTGGTGGCATACATCCTGAACTGCTTTTGTGTAAAATATGAATATGGTAATGTAACGAAGTGGAAATTGTGACTTTACTCGCATCCTTTATCAACAATTTTACAATACCTTCGAGAATGCCACGGCCTCGATGCAACTTGACAAGTTACAATGAGTTTTAAAACTGCTTAAAGTTTACCTCTGTCTTATTTTGCAACTATTAAATAAGAAAATAGTCTTAGCAACACAAGACAACGAAAGCAAGTTGTTGTTTTATGCACTGACGTATTTCACTAAATAGGACAACAATAACTTAAATAGTTTCATCACAAAATAAAAACCATAACAGTTGTTTCGCCAAAGAACTGATGCTAGAGTACTCCAGTACCATTCCCAATAAATTATTGTGATTTTGATCTACCCGTCGGTATATATGTTAGGCCCGAAGACCGAAAACGCTCAGTGGCCGGAAAAAACGGCCACATCGCGTTTTGGCTGCCTTTGAACGTATACAACGCGTTTTGGTTGTTTTTAAACGCTCGCAATGCGTTCTGTTAACTGTTACACAGCCGGAACGCGTTTTGTCAATTGTTGAACGCTCACAACGCGTTCTTAATGTTCGACTTATATTATTTGCCGTACTTATAAAACAAATGAATTTCAATCCATTTTTCAGTTTTTAGGAAACAATTCAATTATCGACAACTATAATTGGATACCAAAGATGGGTTCGGTTTTTCTTCTTTTTCTTCTCTTGCATACTAGTATTTATATTTTACTTTTATTTATTTTCATGCAGGGTAAAACCCTAAGAATAAACTATTAACAGTATTAAAATGTAGCTAATAAAAGTTTCAAAATAAATGTACCTAATTTGATTCAATATATAGCTGCATAATTTACCCATTAAATATAGTGCATTACAAATTGTAAAACATCAAACGTTTTTTTGTGTTTTAGAAATTTTATATGGGTATTCAGATATGCAGTGTGACGTAAATGCAAATTTAACTGAGAAAATGAGAAAGCATAGTGCATGCAATTTTCTAACATTACACTGAAATTAGTTCATAATTCACCCGAGGGTAATGGATAGGGTTGGTATATCTATGCATCACAATGACACTGAATAGCGTTGTTTCATTCATTAATTTTTTTCATTATTAATTAAACAACCAGCTATTAAAATATAGATTAATCAATATATCCTTATTATTTTTGTGAATGTTTAAAAATTAAACACTAACTTGTAAATTTGATCAAATTTTTGTTACATTTGATAATACGTTTCGCCAAACTTTGTTTTCTTCAGTAATAAGTACAATATAAAGAAGCCACAAATACATAATTTGCTTAGTGTAATATCCAAAATTTTTACGCTTAAATCCATTAATAAAGTGATCTCAAAATGGAGTACAAGGGTCCCGGTTCCAACAAAATCTCATCATATCTTATTTAAAAAGGGCGGGGGTCATTGAAAATCTCACATTCACTTTTTAATTACAGGGAGAATTACGTCATAAAAGATTACCAGTCTCCGTTTCTGCCCAACAAAAAAATGGTACTATGTACCCTGATGGACTGGCCTATATTGAGCGCGTCACTGGTCGCATCATCTTGACGGAACAACCGTAAAATATCAAGGAGTTCTGAAAATTTATTGGCGACATTCTAAAATATTGACAAAAATTTTCCTCGTCGTTTTCTAGATCGTCAAATAGATGTTGCAACTGTCAAAGGTTCGGTCTATTTTGATTAATTGGATGAACCCGCAGGCTTCTCTTTGTCTTTTATTTTCTCTAGGCGTCCCATTTTGCCAGAGTACATAGAGCTCACATGGGAGGGCTTATAAAGGAAGCCCCTTCACATCCTACCAAACCTCTCCAAGTGGGAAAAAGGACTCCAAAATGGAAGGACACCTCACGTAATTAATAGAAATTGCTGTAGATTAATGCATCAATCTAGGTCTGGTATAACAGTTCACTAACAAATTGTGAACACTAATAATTAATCACAAAAATTACGTACACCTGACCTTTAACCCATTTTATCGAAAAATTTTCACCCTCTAATGTGTATATATAGAAAATATCTTTGAACTCGTAACTTGTACTGATTATGCACATAAATTGGAGCTATGTTAAAGCTTTAGAATCCGAATAAACGAAGCTACTAACTCCGGGTACACGTGGGGTGTGTATGTACGTGTATTTGTCTCAAACAAACATCCGAAACGTGGAATGCTGAAATAGGATTTCTGTATCGGTGGATTTGTGTTGGGGTAACCTGTTTTAATTAAGGATACTCTTTAGAGAAATGAGGCAAATTGGATTTGTCCGTTTAAAAAAAATTAATTGCTCCCGAACACAAATGGACACAGAGATATTTGCAGAAATAACTACAACGTGTAAACAGAAGAACTTCGCAGCTAAGTCAACCGGTGGCTTTAAATTTTAAAACAATTAATACAAAATGTAACGTTATGACTATTAAATTTTGTTTGACGTGTATAGTTAGTTGCATATACATACCTACACACATTTATTGATGTTTATTATACACTAGTGACCCGCCCCAGCTTCGCACGGGTGCAATGCTGATACTAAATATATTTTTGTTTTGTTTAGATTATTATCGAAAAGGGGAAATCTTCAAAAGATATCTCCTGAACATACTAAATATACTACAGAATGTCTTTATATACAACATTCACAGTTTTTTTTGTCATTAGACAATACAAACCGGCCTCCCGGTCAGTACCGCCGCAACCGCTATGTCCCTGCATTTTAAATCTGTAATATCTTCTAAAATATTCATTTAAATTACATGTACTTAAGTACTTAATTGGATAAGAATTAATGCTGTATTGCCTGCAATCGCTTCGTAAATAAGTCATTATTTCTCATAAAAAGTAAAGGATAAAAATGGTTATTGTGGGTTATCCCTAAGAGATAGACATATACCATCGCGGACTTTTTTGTAGACCCTTTTAAGATGTACAATATTGTAGTACATTATTTTGATCTATCTCGTAGGGTTCAGCCAGCGTTTGCAATGTAAGCGCAAAAAATGTGTTTATTTACGACATCACATTAGAAACCTCTAAAATTATCAGTGTTTCCCTACTATATTATGCATGTATTATACATATAAACCTTCCTCTTGAATCACTCTATCTTTAAAAAAAACCGCATCAAAATCCATAGCGTACTTTTAAAGATTTAAGCATACAAAGGGACAGACAGCGGGAAAGCGACTTTATTTTATACTATGTAGTGATGCGTTACAAAATAATTAAAAAATATTATAAGGTTAAGTGCTATACGCATTATGACCTTAGGTTAAGTTATGGGAAAGTTGTTTTAAGTGTTTTTGCAGCACCGAAAACGGTACTGTCTATTTGTTTTCGTACCCAACATTAAATTCTGTGTTTGTATATTTTATTTGAAATGAACCCTTACTTTCAGTGTTACAGACTTCCGAAAACCGCGGATCCCGAAAACATCAATTCTGAAATCTGATTAACTTCCGTACTACAGCCTAAAGTAGTTTATAATTCGAGTATACAAATCAAATTAGGTACGTTAGCTTAATACCTGCCGCCAACAAAATTTGTAGCTAACATGTAATTCTTCATAAATATGCAAAATCCTTTTCGCTCTTGCTATCAGGGAATATTATATTATCCTATTACCATGCTACGCATATTCGTATCTAGTATTAATTACTGACAATAAACAATATTTTATATACTACCAAAAGAACCTGCCGATATTATAATTTACAACATACGCGATAAATTAACAAATAACACTCAATAGTGTTTCACTCCTGTAAATATCTCATGGTGATATATTTCATGTTTCTGATGTTTAATAGACATAAACTCTATTAAAATCATGTTACAACTGTTTTTACAAAACATTAGATATGGACTTGTCACAACCTTCTTCGTTTATGTAAATTTAAAACAAAAACCCATTTAATGTGACTTTTCTTTTTGAACCTGAATGCATTCACTTTAATAAAATCACTCTCACTATAACCGTTAGTTTTGTTGTAATTATGTGACTCAAATTTTTGTCAGTATCATTTTTTAATACTGTTTAAGTATTCTGTTTGAAATCCTTAATTCGTTTAAGGATAATACACTAATTATGTTATTATTGTTATTAGCTGCTTCAATCTTTCCTTAATAAGTATCTACCTTATTAAAGTAATTGCAGTTTGCTATTAAACTACTTATAATTAAAGCTAATACATATGTATATGTAGTGATCCCGATTATGTATTCAAAGCTCATGTCGTTGTAATTAGTCCTTTCTTTAAAGACGACCAAAAATGATCTCATACTTTACATAAGTAGAATGATCAACGGGGTAAACTGGGCTAGATGATCTACATGATTTCTTTGTTTACTTTTGTGTCACAAAATATATATATATATATATATATTACGTATGTGTAACTATATTAAAGGCTTTTATTTATATATTAATCAATTATTCTATGTATTTCATATATTTTACTGTTAGTGAACTAATAAACAAATACCGAAATCTGAAAGTTTTCCGATTTGTTCAAGAATATTTGAAACTTAAGATCGGAATGAATAAGTTGTAAGTAGCAGACCACTTCCACTAAAGTTTTCACTGTATGTTACCGTCTGATGTTTACTGACAATCTCAGAAAAATATCTTGGGATCTGTCAAATGGGAAATGTCCAAGCAGCATGGCAGTAATAGGTGAAGGAAAATTTTTCATAATCTTAAAATGAAATAATTAAAATGACAAATTATGAACTATAACACTTAAGTACATTGTAATAAACTTTAAAATAAACAAAAAATATAAGCAAGTCTGAAATTTGTGTTAACTGCATCAAGTCGAGATTAAGATATACTCTCCACTCTTTCAATAGAGAACTAAAGAACGAACTACATCTTCTGCAAAATCTTTTGACTGGTAATTTTAACTACAAAACTTCTCTGAACTAAAAATAAGATTAAAATAATTAAATATTAATACCGAAGTACCCAACAACAAACAAGTTTATGTACTTATTGTTAAAGTTGTTGTATTGCAATTTACCTCGCTATGATTCTATTAAATTACTATGAAATTTAATTGTTAGTAAGCTCGTCTAAACCCAGAGTGAGTTTACATCAAAGCAGTTCAATTTATCGACCGAATAATTCACCTTCCGAAGTAGATACATCTACCTTTATGGATATATAGTGATAGAGGGATTTTCTCGGAAAATGTTTAAAATGGTGAAATCGTTTGAAGGTACCTAAGTGCCTGGCGTTTGAGGCGTGCTGGTTGTGTAATGGATTGAACAACAACCGCAAAAAAATGGTGAAAGCAAAACCATTTATTAGTGGATCAACCAGACCACTCGGATCGATCGTGTGTCTCTTCTAATTCTTAAAAGGTGCGATTATACTTTCGTAACAAAGGGTTATTCTCTCTGCCCTTTATAAAAGAAACTTATGAACCAAAATGAATAGAATCGTCAATAAACTGTGTTCTGGGAACGCTGGTTAAGAATCAATACTAGGTACAGTTGGAACCATCAAAATTGGCAAAGTTCGTGAAATTGAACGTATCTTCTATCTTGTTTCCACTTGGTAGCGCAGTCATTTCCAGTGTTTTGAACACGCCCTTGTTATGTTAGGAAATGCTTCATGAGTATACTTCGTTTAGTTTCTCTAGTGATGTGCCCTTTAGTTTGACCGGCGCAAAGTAGAAAAGAACAGCACTAGGCCAGAAAAGGAAGGAGACAACTCTCGGCCAAACTATTAACCGGTGAGAAGCGTATAATCCGTACAGTACTGCGCGGAAAAATTGACCATTTTATCCACTACAATTGTATTGCTCAAATGTGCTGTTATTGGTACCATTTACTACTGAAAATATCAACGAGATGTTTATTTATATTTGAAGACATATTAAAGGCATTAACGCTTGTTTTCGACTCGCACTACTATTCATGATTGAACAAAACTTTTGGCAGGTACTGTATAAAAAAGTATGTTTAATGAACAAGAGTCGAGAGTATAATGAGCTTTTTTCTCCCTACCTACGATTTTGCCAGCGCGCATCCAAGACATTGGAAGGGGCACATCGCTAGAAGTATAGTACAGACTGAGTGAAAAGAGATAACCGAATAATAGTAAGCGGTGCAGTTGTTAGAGGTTGCTGAGGTATGTCTTTAAACAAGCATCAGTGCTTTCCTAAATTCCTTACAACAGTTTACTAAATTACATGAGTTTTTTTAAGTTTTAAATAACTAAATTATGTTTAGCTATTAATAAAACTATAGAATTCGAAAATATTTAAATACCTTTAACTAAGGATATATTTAGGTTTTTAATTGAGCACAGGAAAGTAAGTATTAGACGACGTCGTCATTCGTGTTAATGTTTAATTCTACGTTAATTTTACTTTTGAATAACTTTTTAGGCTAAAGCTTATAGCCTAATAAGATTAATGGATTACGTACGTTACAATTTTATAGACAAGGTTATTACAAAGCATTACCTGTGTTCGGTTCTTTCGCCCTTAAATACCTAACTTCCTTCCAAGAAGGAAATGAAAGACACAATATATATAAATTTGATTTTTTGAAGTGAAAGCAATGATCCCAAAGGCCAGAAAGGACTTCTAATAGAAATTAATAAATATACAGGTATTAATGAAGGTACTTTTTTAAGAATTTTGATGCAATTGTATTGCTCGTTGAACTACTACAGTATTTAGTAGTTAGTATTCTAAGTTTGAACCGGACAAGTCAAACATTTGCAAAATATCCACGTTCCGTCGGCCGTCTCAGGAGGCTTCCTGAAGGATCACATAACAAAGACGAAACGGCGTTTTGTGTCTGTAATAGGATTACACCAGTTATGCTCGGTTAGGTATGGAATAATGCAATTACAATATCACCGTTTAGGAATTCGAATTTTGAGAAGTTAAGTTAAGATTGTATTCATTTAACTTGCGATTAAGGATTGAATTGGATCCTGTGTACAACTGTATGGATTTTTATCGAGCGGTTTGTATTAGATATGTAGTTACAAGATCAACAATTATTAATCTCTCTTTAGTCTCTTTTATTATAAAATAGAAGAAAAAGGGTTTTTTTTGTTTTATAGAAATAATAATTTTCGTTTGAAATGAAAAGATAAACCTTCAAAGTAGCTCTAAAAAATTAAGAAAATATAAAATCCAAATTAAGTTAACCATAGCTTATAGGGAGTAAAAATCCCGAAACATAAGAATAGATTCTAGATTCATTTCGATGTCTTTTTTATTTAAAATTAGTAAATAATACTTTTTCTAAAGTGGCTTGAAAATGTATGATGGAAACCGAAGATAATTCGAAAAATTTTAGCGATACATCTGTGATACATCGTGTGGTATTGGCATTACATAAACTTCCCAGAGCATTTTACCTGGGAATAAGAAATCTAAATATAACATGACAACTTTTAACACACACGGTATGTACTTACCTACATAATTGATTAAAAATAAAATGTGAAAAAGAATAGCGGTAGACTAGAAAACCGGAAATTTTGTTGCAAATGCGTTTCAAGTTTCAAGCTAAAATTTATACAGAACATTTTACGAATGAATTTTCCTGCGCTGGTTTTTATTTTGTCACAGCATCCAGAGTGCGACATTTGCAACAGAACTTCAAAGACATATTTTATTGCAGTTGTTCTGTGCCTCGGAGGCTTTAAACGATTTTCCACAACGCTGCTCGACGGCGCCCACAGCGACAACGCCATCCCGACGCAGCATTTCGTATGCACAATTCACATTGCTTCTCGCTTTTTATTAGGTCAAGTCCATTATGTACTCACCAAGTGCCTACTTTAAATGAATTCGAAACCGAAAAAGGGCCCATCAGGTCCTGCCTCCCGATTACCATTTTTCAACGAACCGCATTGTGCATCACAAACGTGTAGAACAATCTAAAAATTCTTTAAAGGGTAATTTAAACGGGGCCTTAATTAACCTACATTTTGAATTTTTGTAATTTTTGTTTTGTACTGAGCAAACTTAACAAAAAGGATAACCAAAATCCGTCTTGTTCACTACTGCATGAAGACCAAGAGTTATTTTGCAAGAGGAAAACGAAAACTTGATCTATCAGATGAAGTTAATGTAAGTGACAACGTTCGAAGAAACAAAAACAAGAACAAATTGAAATTGTTGAACTGATCGTAAAACTCTAAGCTTTCTAGTAACAGAGCTTATGTAAACTTCCAAAAGCAGTCTGTTTTTATAAGCCTAGTTTACGGTACATCTGCGACAGTGTCTTTGTAAACAACCCCACAAAAATTACAATATTTTTCGACTCATTAAAAGAAATATAACTTGTTCCTTTTTTATTTTTATTGCCATGTAAACGTTGCGCTTCTACGTGAGACAGGCAGAAGGAGAATCAAGTGAGTAGAACTTATTTTCCTGTAACCCTTAAAACGTTTTCATTCAATATTACTTTACATTTGAATATTGTTCGTATACCTAACTCACACCATCAAAAATAAGATAAAACAAGGCTTTTACTAAAGACACAAATATGTGTATAGAACATTTTGAAACAATATGTGTAAAAAAGAAGTCGAGACAGTTTTACTAATGGTATTGCTTCAAACTTTTCTAATATGAGAACTTAAACTAACCAGTTGACCGAAATTCTTTATAGAAAACAAGCTGCATAGGAGCCTGGACAACTTTTAAAGTCAGTTGTGATAAATTCTCCTTTTCGTTACGCTCTCATCGGATATGGACCAAGTTTATTCATAAACTGTAGTAAAAGAGAAAATGTTAATCATAGTTAATTTCGTCTTGTTTGCCTCTCGTATTAAATTAAATTGCCATTTAGTCTACCGTAATGGACTCTACTGACATCAAATATAGGAGAATACAGTAGAAAACGTTTTTGAGTAGACGCCAAACACAACTATGCACTTCCAATAATGTCTTTAAATGTACGTAACCTCAGATTGAAGGTAATGCATGCTTTAAAATGTTCTTTAAAAGTTGAAGTGGATAAATAGATCAGTATCTGCTCAGAGTCCTTTATTTAGTCATATTTCCGTTGCAGAAAAGAAAAAGAATGAAAATAACGAACAGTAATTTCTTTTGCTATAAATTTTATTTGAAGGGGTTCTTTATCGGTTCCTATTCGATTCTAATTCTTTGATAAAATATTTCGCTATTTTAAATAGAAACTTCTTTCAGATTCCGTCAGTCGATACTTTTACTCGACGTTTCGCTGCTCGTGCTGACAGCTTTTCAGAAAGAATCTGATGCGTGAAGACGTTGGATGCTGTTTCTCAATTTGTACCTATTTATTTTGCCCCTTCGATGATCAGGTAAAAATTGAGTTATTAAATGGAAGCATATAAGTAAAGAAACGCCAAGTAATATCAAAAAGTCATCACAACATCATCTCAAAATGCTGGACCCATTTATTTGAAAGTTTGGCTATGATATTAGTTATCTTCTATCTTATAAGCAGCAGAATTCATTTTATTAGAATATTTATACAACTTCGAAAGAGAATAAGAAACTATTATGAAGTATTAAATATATTTCTACGAAAAGTTTTTATTAATTATTTCCGCAATACTTTCTACCACCAAGTTTAACTTCAAAGGTCGCGTTTTAATGAATATTATATTAATAGATAATTTAATTATCCTATTTCCTCATCGAAATCTCATTTTCTTCTTGCGTTAAAATGTCGAACGACCTAATTTAAATGTCCGTTGTCATGGTAACTACTTATCGTTGAAGTGTATACAGCGGTACTGGAAATGGGTAAGAAATTCAGAAAAGTTTTTCAATTTACCTTAAAACATCGACCAAGTTCTACGTAATATCCATTTTCGTTTCCATTTAACGACGCCTAATCCTATTCAGTAAGTAGAAATAACCAAGCTTATTAGTTAATGTATCTACTCACTTCATCAGAACGACAGACATGTAAACAAACAGCTAAAGTTTTCGAGGGATATACATAACTAATGCTGGAAGTTAAAATAGTTAATGCTTTAATGTCGCTTAAGTTTATGCACTATTATTGGTGTGTTGTCACACCAGCTAACGATTTTGGTTTACCATAATACAGCGAATAGCGTTAAGGTGCGTCAACATTTAAGCACGGACACGTTTGGGGCAAAACGAAAAGAAACAAATGCTTCGTGTAAGCTCGAGAATATGCCCGAAAGCTGTCCAAATCAAATAGGATTCTTTTGAAAGGACCGGCTCGAAACTGATAAAAGTCCGAAAAACCTTAGGACAAACCGAGGTAATTTTCGGAACCTAAGTTGCTCGTCTACAGCAGTCGAATCCGTTCTGCCTCGCTTTACCTCGAACGTGTTCGTGCTCGAACGTAAAGAACCTTTAACTTTACCCTAAAACTATCTAGATGTGGAGCACGGAAAGTACTGTCTATCGTACCAACAGCGAGGAAAACACAAAATGACAGAAAACTTCTCAAACTTCCTCCAAATAAAAAAAGAAAGTTGAGGTTAGAATCAATACGCAAACCAAGCTTGCTGTTTAGCTTAGTCAACTTGGAATGTAGCAGACTTGCTGGAAAGCACCTGTATGTAAATCAATGTTGACTTTTCTCGCAGAAAGGATTTCAATATGTCGCGAATCTGTATGTATTGATTCGTGTAACACTATCCCTCTATCTTCTTCACTAGCGCCTCATGTAACATAGCACACAGCTTTTATCTATTCAAATATTACTTACTAAGTTTGCCACTAAATCTAAAAGCTAATGGCATTTAAATATGTGACAATAATCCTACTTAGACATGTCAATACTCAGAATATTTGACGGTGATTTTCATCAAGAAAGTGCTGTCGCAGACGGTAATCGGGAAAAATTCCCCGTGAAAAAAACCTTCGAAAAAAAAACCCAGCAATTCCCCGAAAAAAGCCCGGAGAAGAATTCCCCCTGGGAAAAAAAATTAATAGCCTTAATTTATTATATCTATCTGTCAGAATAATGAGGAAATCGCTTAATACCTCTAAAATTTGGCTGTGTCATATTAAAAGGTTGTAGGTAACACATCTCAGAATAAAATTAGATTATTACTGCTTGATTTCTTTCCGATAGTTTATTAAACGTTAGAAATAAAAGTTATTTTATGATGTTTGAATACATGTTACTACTAAAAGCTCTCTTTATTACACCTAATAAATATATATATTTACATGTATTTGTATATAGAAAAAAACTATAAAAAAGAATGCATTTGCTTTATTATTTATTCCAATTCATCCGTTTTCACAAACTGCAATCTACTCTCAGATATCTATTCTTCTTACCGAAAACTGCCACAACATAATACGAACCTTCCGCAAACAACATAAGCATATAACTTTATGTTTATGTGTAAGATAATGGAACATTTACGAAACCGTATGACTGGTAAAAAAAAGCTCGATAAAATGTCCGCAAAACAGTAAAAAGTTCTGTTGGTATTGTAGCAGAACTTCCTCGCATTTATCCTTTGCAAAAAAAAACTTTTTGTAACGAAAATGATTAGGTAAACTTCACGTTTACATTATACATACGTAATATGCATATAAATACCCTTTATATCAGTTACGAAAAAGGATTTAAATAATTACAACAAAATGTTTTCTTGGTTGATATCATTTCTCCTATTACCAAGTCCTGGGCCGATTTCTATGGGTAATTTCAACAATTATCAAAAACATTGGGTTCATGGAGAAGTTAGCTTTTAGCGTCTTCTAATAATCAATGAAAGCTTTGCGTATATCAATAATACAGTCATCTCTTAGTCTAAGAATTTCGAATATTTTAACAATTTATCTTTTAACCCAAGGACACGAATAAAATTTGAACATTGTTAGACATATTTCGCATATAATAATAACAGATGATAGTTCAGGATTTCCTATCCTGAGATAATCTTCGCATTTTTTTAAAACTAGAACAGCCCACATCCTTAACTATTTGCGAACAGTGATCTAACTAGGTCTACCTCTACTCCTCCTAAATTATATTTCTGCCTCTAATATGTCTCTGACTAGTCCTTCATGCCTGAGAAGGTGTCCTACCAACCTATCTCGCCTATTTTTTATTAGGGTCTGCTCTCTTATTCTTTCTAATACTTCTACATTTCTTACCTTCTCTATCGGTAACGGTATCCTCATCATTCGCCTGTAATACTACATTTCGAACGCTTCTAACCTTTTCTTTTTCGCCGCTCTCACCGTCCATGTTTCGCACCCGTACATCGCCGCGCTCCAAACATACACCTTTAACAACCTTTTTAGAATTTCTAAATTAATCGTTCGCGAGCATAGAAGTGACTTTTTCTTATTTAAGGCGACTCGTCAACATTCTAATTAATAAGATACTTTAGTTCAAATAAAACTTTTCCACTACTTTATTTTATCTTATATTTATTCCTTTTCAACTAAAGCTGTAGTAAGTGGATTTACACCAATCAAAGCTTAATCAGCATACTAAACGTCAATATTATCAATCAAAGATCAAAACACCACTCAGTGCTGACCGAATTATCATAAGCAAAATCCAATGAATCGATATAAATGTAAACTGTAACACCATAATACTACGCCCTGGTGAGTACCTACAAATACAGACATAATTAGATAAGCTACAAGCTCAACAGTTTAACCGTACATTTCGTTAAGACCAAATTATTGCACATCAAAGTCGATTTAAAACCAAATAAGTACGTCTGAAATAACATCATTACTTATGGTTCTGAGCGCCGCTAGGGTTCGTCCAGGAGACAAACGATTACAAACAGACTTTTATAGTAATTTTATTGACCTAAGACAATGTAAATCGTTTTTGCCAGCATTACGTAACGCGATAAAACAAAATAAATCATAAAATAAAACATTGTTGGATTTATCGGTTTTCAAGTACAAAAACGTAGCTGGGACCTTAGGTATGCTATGTATGATATAAGGTATAAAACTACGTAACAAAAGCTCGCATCAGGTAGCAAAGTAAAACCAATAAAAATGAAATATCGAAAATGGCCTCTTAGAATTATACGATGGCGTACCACAACAACGAGACTAAATAACAATCTAATACAAGGCATATAAAAGAATTGTTGGCAAAACTGCTATAAATAGAAAATAGCCATTTCGCTAATGTTCGAGTTTAATTTCTTTCGTCTGGAAACGTTCGCTTATAATCGTGCCCGATAAAGGAGAAATACACCACCTGGCTTTGTATGAAACAATAAAAAAATTAATTGCTACGTATCGAACGCGTTCAACATTAAAGCGTTCTGGGAACTTTGTGATTAACTTTACATAATAGAGTTAAGGTGAACATCGACCAATAACCGCTAAAATTGCTTCAGAACCAACCTAGTAGTTTACTAGTTAAACTTGACAAAAATTGATTGATCAAACGCCCCTTGTTGTCAAGTTTATTGTAGATGCCTACAAAAAAAGCTAAAAGAGTAATTTTAGTTGGAAATTTAAAGGAATTCTGAACTGATAAATGATCCTTGATCGGGCAACAGTAAAGGTACAATACGAAACGAAACATGAACCAGTGGTTGGAAATATCATAGAAGCAGAAACAGGAGTAAAAGGTGGCAGAGGAAGGCCAAAATTAGATTACTGTTTACAAATAGTTATATGTGTTCTACTGCCTTATCAACCACGTAGTACGACGTATGACGATGATAAGAGAAACATAATAAAATAGTTAAGATCTTCCGTGGAAAGAGAAGGTTAGAAATGAAGAGGCTATGGAAGTAAATAGGAAATAGGCGAGATAGGTTGGTAGGACACCTTCTCAGGCATGAAGGTCTTGTCAGAGACATATTAGAGACAGAAAGGGGAGTTACGAAGAGTAGAGGTTGACCTAGATTAGATTACTGTTAGCAGATGGTTAAGGATATGGACTGTTCTTGTTTTAGAGAAGTACGATCTCAGAATGGAAAAGAATTGCGTGTCCAACAAGTCTTAGGACTGACTACCCTACGATATTGATATTTAAGTACCCACTACCCTATTTCTATGCTGATTTGATTATTCTAAAGCCTATATAAGTATTGGAATGTTTTCACTTCTTCTGTTGGCCGTTTATCATCATTTTTTCCTATCATCATCATCATTATAAGGTCGTCAGTCCTAAGACTGGTTGGACATGCACCTCCACCGTTTCCTATCCTGAGCTAATCTTCGCATTTTTCCAAAACTAAAACATCCCACGTCCTTAACTATTTGCGAACAGTAATCTAACCTAGGTCTAACTCTACCCTCCTAACTCCTGTTTCTACCTCTAATATGTCTCTGACTAGACCTTTCTGTCTGAAAAGGTGTCCTTTCAACCTATTTCGCCTATTTCTTATTGACTTCAATAGAGTCCTCTGTTCGCATATTCTTTCTTTTTTTCTCTATAAATTATTGTATTTCTTGTCCTATCTAATATCCTAATCTATTGGAAATTTGAATGAACGAAATTCTAAATTCCATGTAAACCCACCTAAATCTATATTTCAATATTTGATGAGAATCGATTTTCTATTTCCGCATCAACAAGAGAGAGACTTATACACCGTAAGGTTTTTATTTGGCGACCTCCCCCACTCCGATTTCTAATACGTATGTACATAAGCTGCTCGTTAAACCGAAGTTTGTTGAACGTGGGAAAATTATAGCGTAAAGGAAATGTGTTGGTGCTATCGAATAAACCGGATCTTCTATATTTGAAACGAACACAGATTGCTGTAAGGTAAATGCCGTCTTCTTGCCAGGTAATTATGCAGATCGATTCCAATATAAATTGGCTTAAGGGCAGCTGTAAGTCGTAGGCAGGAAATATTTATTTTTGTATGTACAATGGTTTCGATGTTCGTCAATTAGTTTTTTCTTTGAATGATTCCAAAACCAATCGAAAGTATGTATTGTTTCATTAGAATTCTTTAAAATACTCGCCTTAATCAATGTATTGGATAATTCTTTATGAAGTAATTGACAATTTTTAATTAAAATACAGTAAAATATTAATTATGGTCAACTTTGGATGATGCTACTATTGCGTCCATTACCTGTCGCAAATCGAATGAAAAATCGATCACAAAATTTTGCTCTTTCCATTACTGGAATCAAAAATTCTTATTTACTGTATTCTCATTCAAAAAATTATTTGACCTTCAAAGGACCTTAAAGTTAAATCTCAAGATTACATTCAAGGTCATCAATGATGAAAGCATGCAATGTTTACCTAAAATTTTCCCCGAAATAATTAGAACCAATAAAGGTATTTATTTCACTGTTTCAAGATAAAAGATTCGCCTTATCTGTCTGAAATTTAAGCTCAGTGTGCTTATGTAACATGATACGTATACGACAAAAACTGTCGCGTCGATAAAATGTCGATATTGGGATAATGGCTTCCCGCTCGCGAAGAAATTCACGCAGACATGAAGTCATTCTGCCTATTTTTCTTCCACGAATGGAAAATTTATATTGTCGAGTCTAAATAAGTTATTAAGTGGCTTATTTACCGATTCGCATTCTCGCTATATCAAAGCCGTAACTTATTGTAACGTTTACAATAGAACTTGATATTTATAACGCGCAATTTCCCTAACGTCATTTCTGTAGATTATTTTCAAAATGTCATAAAATATTCAATAGTATTTCCGATGGGAAATCGATCCCGAATAATAAACACCTTTTAGATTTGAAAATATTTATTTAAAGAAGGAGAAGCACGAAACAAATTACACTTATTTGTAAATAAAACCTTTGGCTAATAAGCAATTAAAAAATTTACTTACATTAAAATACTTGTGGCAGTAGTATGTCGTAATATTAAATTAGTTCTTTTACTGTCAATGTGCTTTGATTTCTACATATAATTCTAAAATCTAATATAGTAATTTCAACAATTATCAAAAACATTGGGTTCATGGAGAAGTTAGCTTTTAGCGTCTTCTAATAATCAATGAAAGCTTTGCGTATATCAATAATACAGTCATCTCTTAGTCTAAGAATTTCGAATATTTTAACAATTTATCTTTTAACCCAAGGACACGAATAAAATTTGAACATTGTTAGACATATTTCGCATATAATAATAACAGATGATAGTTCAGGATTTCCTATCCTGAGATAATCTTCGCATTTTTTTAAAACTAGAACAGCCCACATCCTTAACTATTTGCGAACAGTGATCTAACTAGGTCTACCTCTACTCCTCCTAAATTATATTTCTGCCTCTAATATGTCTCTGACTAGTCCTTCATGCCTGAGAAGGTGTCCTACCAACCTATCTCGCCTATTTTTTATTAGGGTCTGCTCTCTTATTCTTTCTAATACTTCTACATTTCTTACCTTCTCTATCGGTAACGGTATCCTCATCATTCGCCTGTAATACTACATTTCGAACGCTTCTAACCTTTTCTTTTTCGCCGCTCTCACCGTCCATGTTTCGCACCCGTACATCGCCGCGCTCCAAACATACACCTTTAACAACCTTTTTAGAATTTCTAAATTAATCGTTCGCGAGCATAGAAGTGACTTTTTCTTATTTAAGGCGACTCGTCAACATTCTAATTAATAAGATACTTTAGTTCAAATAAAACTTTTCCACTACTTTATTTTATCTTATATTTATTCCTTTTCAACTAAAGCTGTAGTAAGTGGATTTACACCAATCAAAGCTTAATCAGCATACTAAACGTCAATATTATCAATCAAAGATCAAAACACCACTCAGTGCTGACCGAATTATCATAAGCAAAATCCAATGAATCGATATAAATGTAAACTGTAACACCATAATACTACGCCCTGGTGAGTACCTACAAATACAGACATAATTAGATAAGCTACAAGCTCAACATTTTAACCGTACATTTCGTTAAGACCAAATTATTGCACATCAAAGTCGATTTAAAACCAAATAAGNATACAAACTCGACTGTATGTTATTTTTGTGTTTGTTGGTGGTCTCGTATAAATTTTATAGAAAATTAGTTGACTAAGATCGAAGGTGCTACGGCTATAAATGTCACAATATCATACGCAACCCTTATTTGTACTCTACGGAATGATCAATAAAATCAGCATGCATATCTTTTGTGCTTTTCAAAAATGTAAGACTTTCTTTTCAATCCAGTCAGTTACCTTTCAAGTTTTCGTGGAATACTAAAAACAGAACATCAAACATACCTTGTACGGTGGTAAAAGTATCCCACATTATTATTTATAAGGGTACCGGTTGTTGAACCTTTTATAAAAACCTTTTCGGCTTCCTATTATTTGGAAACCAAGTGAAAAAAAGTCGATAGGATTCCTGAAAGCATTGCCTCCCGATTCCATTAATCGTAACCGCACTGCCTTGTCTAAAAGACTAAAAAAAGGGAACAAGAATAAATGTTGCTCCATAAATATAGATATTATACATACAAGTACGGCAAAACGTTCACCTAGAACCTAGAAATTACACAAAATATATTGATAAAACTCAAAAACATCGAAAAATTGCATAGTGACACTGCCCATATATAACTAAAATTACAGGGATGTTATGAAGAATATCATCGAGTGATACATCAGGAAAATCTGGGTTTTTTATAATTCAATGCAAATGAAGGAGGATTCCAACGGGGAATATTTATGAAAACAAATACAGGGACACAAGGTTAAGCCATAAAAGGAACGTGCCCTACATGACTATCACTACACCCTCTAAGCTTCATCAGGAACCAATCCTACATCATTTACGTGAAGGAGCGGTGGCATTCCTAATTTCGGGACAACAGGTATAATCAGTACAAGAATCAGTCATCCTTTTCCGAAAGTTTTACCACGAAGGAACTCACAACAAAAACAAAAAGCTACAAACAAAATAATTACTTCGATTGTTAAGGATATTTTTAAAACTCTTTTAGAAGAAACAGACCAAAGAAAGAAAGCAAAAACACAATTTAAGATAGAAGAATCATAAGAGTAAATCTAGGTCTACCTCTACTTCTCTTAACTGTTTCTGCCTCTAATATGTCTCTGACTAGACCTTCATGCCTGAACGATATCCTACCAACCTATCACACCTATTTTTTATTAACTTCTATAGAGTCCTCTGTTCTCCTATTCTTTCTAATACCTCTTCATTTCTAACCTTCTCTATCAACATATTATCTTCATAACATACACCTTTAGCAATCTTTTTCGAATTTCTAATTTAACCATTCGCGAACATGGAAATGACTTCTTTTTATTGAAGGCGACTTGACCCTGCGCTATCCTCTGCTTTATATCCCTACTACTCCTTTCATCCTAACTTATCTGATTTCATAGATACCTAAAATCACTTTTTCTAATTATTCATCTTCTATCTTTACATTCGCTCTTTCCTTACTTTTTCTTCCTTTGCATACCAGCATTTTTGTTTTACTTTTATTTATTTTCATACAATACTGTTTTGTCAATATTGCATCCATTTAATTTAAAGCTACTTCTAACTCCTCCTTGCTAGATGCTAATACTGCTATGTTATCTGCAAGTCTAAGCATTCTAATCTGTTGTCCCTCTATATCTATCAGTGGTACTCATCTCCTACTTTTTTTATTAATGTTGTAACAACTTTCTCATCTACAGATTTATAAATATCAATTTCACAACGCTCTGTACATTTCTCTAATTTTTTTTATATCTGCTTCAATTATGAAACGGCGCATAGTCATGTCCCATTTACATTGGCACAATAGATATAAACGCTCTACAGAGATGCTGACAGTAATTTAAGCGTCAGGGTGCCCGCCTACCCGTTGTAACTGACGCAGCAACGCTTCAGCTTGTCTGCGAATTTTCCACGTTTTTCTGGACGTATTTTCTCTCTTCAGCGACCCCGAATGTCGGATAAAAAAAATTAGACGGATGACGATGCCGGAAACCGTTTGAATTCGAACGACTAGAAGCGGGTTATGCAAATCTTGTGCTATCCAACTGAGTATATAACCTAGCAAATCCAGAGGGATACACTGGACTACGGCGTTACATGAATAATTTATGTTGCCTATATGTAGGTACACAGATAATTGAGTAACTATTAAATAGAATATCTATTATGACCAGAAATGGCATTCGTCTTGCAGTTTTGTCTTCTTCTGTCTTGTTCCTGCACATACATCTAAAAAGCCAAGATCAAAGACTACCCTTGTTTGTTAATTATTTATATATATTTACGTAATCCTTTTATATTAGCTGTCAGCTTCTTATTTCGAATAACAAAATTATCAAAACAATATTTATTAGTATTTGTTCTTCCTTCGTTCGTTTGTTTGGATCCAATAAATATTATGAAATGTAAAGCCTTATGTTTGAGATTTTGGAATACAATACCGAATGTCCAAATTATACTTTAATTATTTATCCAGTTTTAAAAGATGTTGTGAGCAAAACCGCCTTTCACTCTTTTACCAAATAGAACTTCATATACAATCAATAATCAAAAAGGTAAACTCTTTTGAAAAATTTAACTTGAAAACATAATGTTTAAGTTATCACTTGCTATAACCCACATTTCAACTAAAATCTAAATTAGCAATAGTGTAACGTTACTATCGATTTTTAATAGGACTAGCGTTGGCCAAAAACGTAACAAATAAATAAGCAGAGCAGAATTAAAACTGATATACAAGGAGAATTTTCCTCATGCGCGATTCACCCACAGGAGTTACTCAACTGCATTTGGGGAATTAGCCACGTCAGCCAATGTTATTGTTGCCAAATATTCTGAATTCTATTTTAATAAATCGCTTCCTAGCAGTTAATGCAATTAAGCTTTTTGGGCCAAAACCGTGTAGAAACTTATTAGACAATACAAAACAATATCAAGACCCAATATTGATCTTGCTTTGCCGTCACTATTTCTAATAGGGGAAACATCATCATAACCACGTCAGTCCTAAGACTGGTAGGTCACGCAACTCCAATCTTTCCTATCCTGAGCTAATCTTCGCTTTTCCCACATACTTAACGATTTGCGAACAGTAATCTAATCTACCCGTCCTAACTCCCATTTCTGCCTCTAATATGTCTCTGACTAGACCCTCATGTCTGAGAAGGTGTCCTACCAACCTATCTCGCCTACTTCTTATTAACTTCCATAGAGTCCTTTGTTCTCCTACTCTTTCTAATTCTTATTCATTTCTAACCTTTTCTATCCGCGGTATCCTCATCATTCGCCTGTAACACCACATTTCGAACGCTTCTAACCTTTTCTTTTCCACCGCGCCTACTGTCCATGTTTCGTACCCGTTCAGCACCGCGTTCCAAGCATACACCTTTAACAACCTTTTTCGAATTTCTAAATTAACCGTTCGCGAGCAAAGAAATTACTTCTTTTTATTAAAGGCGACACGACCCTGCGCTATCCTACCAACCTATCACACCTATTTTTTATTAACTTCTATAGAGTCCTCTGTTCTCCTATTCTTTCTAATACCTCTTCATTTCTAACCTTCTCTATCCACAATATCCTCATAACATACACCTTTAGCAATCTTTTTCGAATTTCTAATTTAACCATTCGCGAACATGGAAGTGACTCTTTTTATTGAGGACGACTCTATTCTGCGCTATCCTCTGCTTTATATCCCTACTACTCCTTCCGTATTGACTTTTCTGACTTCCTAGATACCTAAAATCAGCCACTTCTTCTAATTTGTAGTCTCCTATCTTTATATTCGCTCTTTCCTTACCTTTTCTTCCCTTGTATTCCACAATTTGTGCTTTATTTTTATTTATGTTTCCTCTACTTCTCTTAACTGTTTCTGCCTCTAATATGTCTCTGACTAGACCCTCATGTCTTTGAAGGTGTCCTACCAACCTATCTCGCCTACTTCTTATTAACTTCCATAGAGTCCTTTGTTCTCCTACTCTTTCTAATTCTTATTCATTTCTAACCTTTTCTATCCGCGGTATCCTCATCATTCGCCTGTAACACCACATTTCGAACGCTTCTAACCTTTTCTTTTCCACCGCGCCTACTGTCCATGTTTCGTACCCGTTCAGCACCGCGTTCCAAGCATACACCTTTAACAACCTTTTTCGAATTTCTAAATTAACCGTTCGCGAGCAAAGAAATTACTTCTTTTTATTAAAGGCGACACGACCCTGCGCTATCCTACCAACCTATCACACCTATTTTTTATTAACTTCTATAGAGTCCTCTGTTCTCCTATTCTTTCTAATACCTCTTCATTTCTAACCTTCTCTATCCACAATATCCTCATAACATACACCTTTAGCAATCTTTTTCGAATTTCTAATTTAACCATTCGCGAACATGGAAGTGACTCTTTTTATTGAGGACGACTCTATTCTGCGCTATCCTCTGCTTTATATCCCTACTACTCCTTCCGTATTGACTTTTCTGACTTCCTAGATACCTAAAATCAGCCACTTCTTCTAATTTGTAGTCTCCTATCTTTATATTCGCTCTTTCCTTACCTTTTCTTCCCTTGTATTCCACAATTTGTGCTTTATTTTTATTTATGTTTTGAATTGTCAATACCGCTTCCATTTTATTTAAACCTATCTGTAACTCCCCCTTGCTAGATGCTAATACTACTATATCATCTGCAAATCTAAGCATACTAATCTTTTGCCCCTGTACATCTATCTCTACAGTTGTACTGTCTTTAATGATATTGATCGCGTCTTCGATGTATAGATTAAAAAGTAGCGGTGACAGTGTGCATCCCTGTCTGACTCCCTTCTTAATACTTACTTCTCTACGTTGCAGCCCCAGCTCTACAAATGAAAAAAAATCATGTTCTCTAATAGGGGAAACGTGATACAAAAATTGGGAAAGCCGTTGAATTGATTTGCTCTTAATTTTTCAGCCGGTATTTATACCAAATTAAAAAGCACATTAATTTCAAGAGAAACACTTCGGATTAGCTTTTTCAGAAGTTATTTTTTAACGTCCGAATTTTTTGGCACACACGCAGATTAAGGATGAAAGTTTCGTTTTGTATAACGTGACGCGGATGAGGAGCAATTACGTGCATGTATGTATACGGACATATTTGTGTGCTCGTGATTATGACATTGTGATTTATTACAAAAGATCGTTTCGTTATAACGCACCGCGTTATCAAGGCCAAATAAAAATAGAAAGACTGGAAAAGGTTTCTGGCTGCTACGACGCAAGGGGAAATTGCGGAAAATCGATTTTACAGATATTTGGCGACCAATATTGTATGCACTTCAGAGACAAATTAAACTGATTGCCTTCAATTCAATTACAACAATGACAATAATGACAAGAAAAGAGACTGCCTGTACCGAGTGTTCATAACATTTCTACCATGAATCCTTGTTGATGGGCATTTAATCCTAATCCTAACTAATGTAATAAATGCGAATGTGATTTGTTTGTTTGTCGGCTTTTCACTCTTTAACTGCTCAACCGATTATCATGAAATTTTGTACATGCATTGTCAGGGGCACAGAAAAGGATATAGAGTACCTTTTATCTAGAAATCCGGACAGACAGACACACGAGTGATCACATAACGATTCCGTTTTTCGGACATACGGAACCCTAACCCGAGAATCAACCCAACATTGCAGTTGAAAATAAAAACATATTCTCCCAGACATTCAATCTGCAAATATAAATTTTTTACGCACAATATTGTTTTGTTGAAGGATTTACCCCGTTGTGTTCAGACCATACGCTTCTCGTTAATTTTCCTGTAATCTATAAGTAATGAACTATTTTTTGTATTTTTTTTAAATTTTAACTTCAGTAGTTTCGCAGATAAGGGAGCGGGGGGAATGATCAATTTTCATTTATTTTTTTCAAATAACTAAACCAATTTATTTTAAAATTATAAAAAAATATATTTGAGACCCTTACAACAAGCGCACTCATTTGATGTGTCACATGGTACAGTTTGCAAAATTTTAATTTTTAAATGCCCCACCATTCGAAATTAATTTATTTACGTTATGCCATAAAGGTTTCGTTTTTCATTCGGTATTAAGTATTGAATACCTTAGTAAGTATGTACCTTGTCTAGCATTTGATATTCCTCAGTTAACAGTCTCAGACTCTTTTATTCTTTATCCACTTGATCCAAACTTTTCATAATAAAATAAAGGTCAAACCTTTCGTTATCGTTTTTATTGCTTCAAAGTCTAGAGTGATATACTTATAACCTCTTGCTTTCTTGTTGTATTGTGTGGAATAAAAACGTTTGAAATGTGTGCTTCTCTGACATTCGTCTTTATTTTTCCAATAACATGGAAGATGATTGTAAATAAATTTACCATATAAGAACTAAACGGCTTTTATTTCATAACGCAGGCAAAACTAAATAGAACTCGAACAGTTCAAACATCTGACAAAGTGCCAAAGGTCAACTGGGATTGGAATCCAACGAAATCGATAATCCAGTGCCGGAATCTTAGATGGCATTTTCATATTGACCATGACTACGAACGAAATTTTAATAAAGCAAACTCTTAGAAATAAGGAGCCAATCTGAAAGAATATTCTCAATTATTAACGCTCTAATTGAGAAAAAAACAATTAGCTTTTAATTAAACTTTATATTAAGAATTTTGTAGGTTGTTTTTTATTCAACGAGTTGACTTAATTTCAATTTCGATTTAGATACAGAAAAATTAGTAAGAAAGTTTAAGAATTTTTTCAGATCTACGGAATATTCAGGCTTCGCATCGTAAAACCAGACAATTAGGAATATTTCAAACTACCTACTAAAACTTCTCCCCCGTAACAAAGTTAATAAATAATTCATCATAGAAACAATGTTATTTCAACTTTATATATAAAGAAGGTAACTATTACAAGTATTTAATAGCTCCAATAAAGCTGTCGAAACGTCTAGACTCTGGAGTATAAAAATCTTGTCTTGGTGTCTTGCGTTGAAAGTCAAGACAATATCAAATACCTGCAAGATGTTTTTATAAAACTATAATCAAGATAAAGAAGTCAAGAAACTGTTTTTGTCAAAATCACTTTCTCAAGGGCTTCCGGCGTCGCAAAATGAAAAATAAAGTCACACAAAGACTTCAGAACTATCTTTTACAAAATTGATCTAGTGGCTTCGCAGTTTTGAGGCAACAGACCAATAGGCAGACTTTTCCTTTCGAAATGAACTTATGAATGAAAAATTGGAAAATAATTAGTAAGCTTACAGCACAGTCTAATTATTTTCAAACAATAATTTAAATTAAATGAAAGCTGCATTAGAACATATGAGGGTCAATCTTTGAATGAGACAATTAAAGAACATAAAAACAGTTTTATAAATAGAAACATAAAGTTTAATTAAATTAAAAAAATATTCGTTCATTTTTTTTTAGATTTATAATTAAACAATGCTCCAGCGGGATGAATTTCCCTTTCTTTTAATTTTAGTTACAACAACTGGTTATAGAGTATCTAACGACTAAAAAATTTAAAAATAAACCACAAATTAAAGCGCAATTAGTTTGGTAGAAGTTGAAACATACGAAAAATCATGGACCAATGATTCGATAGCATACACACGATTTCTTTTGTACTGATCCTTTCTACAACGGGCTTTATACTGGAACGTATTGTATGCAAAGTCAGATATGATTTACTTTAGAAATCAATGTCTCGACGAAACACACAATCAAGGTTCATCAGATTCTGAGAGACCTCTACAGACTATGTCGATGACAATAATTTCAGAACAGCCTTTATTATATTCTGTTTGCAAGTTAATACATTAAAATATTTTGTTTCGTTTAACGTAAATCAAGATTAAATTAACACGTTAGCATTGTGTACCCTCAATTATATTCTCTGAGTGGTTTGTACTCATTTCTACCAACGTGACCCGCGTGTTTTAATTTTCTGCGCTCGATTGCTTTCATGATATCTGGCTGGAATTTCATACCCCCTCGGGATATTCGATGGATTCGGAGATAAGCTTACATTTGGAAGCATGGATTTTCCATTCTGTCGCCTTTGCTTAAGTTATAACCCATACGCTTACAATCTTCGTACAAAATCTAACAACAATACTTTTCGACTTGGGTATTCAACTAATCTTATTAAACATTTGCGAAAGTCAGCACATGGATTACTGCGATATTATTTTGGGATTATTACAAAAGGACATTTTTTTATCGGATCGTGTCATGTTGGGGTAGCAGGAGCCAAAGCATCATAAAATCGACCGAAAAACGAATCAAAATATATACAGACTGAAACAACAGTCAGAAATATTGTACAAATAAAAAAACACCGTAACTACAGGTAGAATTTGAGTCCTGAAAAAAGTTGTTAAAATTATGTCCTTTTGAATAAAGTTGTATCCCTTTTTATGGCATTTAGTTATAAATTTGTATTTCTTAAAGGAATATGAAGCCGAAAACCTTAATGCTTAATATTGCCCGAATAGAAAAACTTCGTCTGTGAAAAACTGATACTTCATGTATTTTACTTCATGATTTTTTGCTTGATTTCGTTATGTACTATTGCCTATCTCCCCCTAGTTGATGTTGATCTGATTTTGCCTTCAGCTTTTTTCACCGCCCGTTTGAATTTCATTTAAAATTGTGCTTCTGATGATATATATTCGAATCCTAGACAGAAAAAGATTCTTTGCATAGCTTTTCTCAATATTACCGATAACCACTGATATGTTCCAGCAAAACTGAAAGAAGATTAATCTTTAAGCCAGCGAAAGTCTTCAAAATCACAAATAACTGAATAGCGTTAATGTTAATAATTGTAAAGATATTTTTATTATTAGTATTATCAGCATTAGTTGCTGCATATTCAATTTTGTAAATATTTTATTAATTGATTATATAACATAAACCATTATTGACAGATCCATATGGTAATATATAATAATTGGGTATAATAATAATATAACAGATTTAACCTAATTTTGTCCACTGAAAATTGCAATTAGAAATTTACTAGCATTAGGCGTAAGGACAAATTCAAGGTTTTTAATTCACCATTTTTTTCCCTCTTAATTTTTTATGCGGTCCAATAAGAGTTACAGAACCCTAAAAATAACTATAATCCTTTTGTATTAGAAATAAACATAAATTCCTGTTTAATATTCAGCAATATACCTATTCTTAACAAGACTGTATTGTAGTTTTCCAAAAAAATGCCCAAATACTACCTGAACTATAATATGTAGGTAGACACATATACGTATATGATGTGGTTTATTATTAAACTATAGGACATAAGTACTTTAATTTTTATAATAGTAGGCTTTATTTCTCGTACAATATTCATCTTTTTCGGTACATAAATAATGTAAACGCTTAGAAAACTAATAGTACAGTGACTAATGCGGAAAAAACATAAACTGAATAACACCAGACAAATAGTAATTTGTGTCCTAAAAGAATATAAATCTTTTATCGACGCTAAAGGAATGAATAAGGCTGTAGAACAGATTCGACCTATTTTTTGATCAATTTTTTATTTTCATTCATGGTCATTCTTAGGTCCTGTTACGCATTAATGGTCGCCTACTCTCAATTGACTTATTAATGACAAACCTCTTCGTGGTTTAGCAAAAAGTTGTCCACATTTATTTTGAGTAGGTACTACAAGTTATTTAGCAGAATTTCTTTTTTAAAAAAAGTTTTACCAAAAAGCAACGTATATGGTTGATTCTAACCAGATCGAGACGAAAAACATATACTTAAAAATTGTTTTTCTGTTTTCGCAATAATTGATATAAGTTACGAAATTTTGCTCCAATAACAGCAAATGATAGGTACTTAGGTACTTAATCAAATAATTTACATACACTTCCATATGCCTTCGCATTTTCATTTTCATACTTCTCCTCGTTGTAATAATTTATAAAATTAGATTGTAAAACTGTAATTATTTATAACTAGTAAGTAACGAGGTATGCAAGGTGTCCCAACCATAATTAAAACATATCATTAACTTGGTATGATACAATTGTAGTGAAACTGCATGTTCAATAATTTACAGAAATAGAAACCACAAATAGAGAAGTTTCACTTTTAATCAAAAACTTCGACGAACTCATGTTGTCCTGATTGGTCGTCATTGGTTGGAGTGGATGGAAGGACCTCTGAAGAAACTCGCCACTAGTCCTAGTGAAACGTAAGGATGCAACTCCAACCGAAAACGGCCTTTAGAATCAGGATAGCATCAGTTGACCAACTGGTCGCGAAAGCTTTTACCAACCTCGACGAATTTGTTCTTCTAGTTCACGTCCGTCTTGGTCGCAACTTTGTCGCTCATTGGAAAGCAGCTTCAGAAATAATTCCACATTTAATGTTCTTAATAAACTTAAAGAAGATTGTTATTAGATGATTCTTCCTTTGCTTCGCTTAATTGTCCCATAATTACAAGTAGTATGGGCAAAATTTGGGAAAATCTACAGGATGTCTGTACTTCGAAGAAAATAACCCTTTGAACTTTTTCAATTGCGTAATGTGTCACAGATTTTAAACTGTGTTACATTTCCTATTGCAAAGAAAAGAGATAAGGAAAATTCAAAGCTTTTCCCAAGGTGCCATCCCGATATAAAAAGAAATCCTAACCTCAAGGATATTATCAATAATTCTAAGCCTATTTTATTTTTTATTTCATATAATATTGAGTAAAGGGGAAGCTTTTGAAAGCTCATGGCCCTCCATAATAGATTTGCTAAATGAAGCTTCATTGAAAAGCTGAAAATGCCACGTCGGCATAGAATGCAATTTATTGTGCGAGGAAATGCGTTTTCCCGTGGAGAGGCATTACTGGCATGCACTCGGACCGATACCGGTCACAAACTACATCGGAAAATCTCACTCACCAGTAACACTGAGCAGCGACATCATGCGGTCATAGTTCCAGGTGTTCTGACGGTGAAGCGTTTTCACAATAACAACAATAATATTAAATCAACAGTTTCATTTACGGCACATTTGATCGTCATTACGCAAGACGTTTCTTCGTTTGTTTTTGTGTTACACGGAAAACTGTCACAAGACCGATCGCGACCGTGCAAGCACAGCCACCGTGGATCGGCTGACGAGCGCCACTGTCGTAGCCGGCGCCATCAACAAGCAGCGGCTCAATCGGCAGGCGTCGTGCGCGATTCAACGTCGGCGTCGCGGCGTCCTCCGTGACGTCATCTCTATGGCAACACCCTCTAATCAGCGCGGGTACCACCACCACGGCCAACCGTACTTATATTGTAGTATTACTAACCGAGTGGAGTGAACCACCGTGTCAACTATTTACAAGTGAACCTCGCTTCGGTACAAATGAGCATCAGAAAATCCTATCGTTATCAACCGGAACTTGCCAACCGATATCGACAACGGAAACCGACTACGAAGTCGGATATCTAATCGCTTAAACGCAAAATGTAAATAGGGCTTTAACGACGGAAATTTATAGGGAAAATTATACCTACTGGCGTTCTGCATTCGATATTGCAATACCTGATTATAATTTTGTCACTGTTGGGGCGATTTAGAAAGATGTATGGCCAAAAACAATAAAAAGTAGATCATAACATCCAATAAAATGCTTTATCTTCAAAAGATTTAATTCAAAGAGAGTGCCAAGTTATATGCCTACTAATATTATACAATACTGATAAATTAGTAAAGGCTTTCGCGGTCGCTTGGTGAACTGATGCTGTCCTGACCTTTAGGCTTCCTAACGTTTCTCTACCAAGACTAGCGAACTTCGTCAGAGGTCCTTCCATCTCCACTAATCTCTCTCATCTAATCTCTTTTCTTTATCCCTTATCACTTGCATATTCTTTCGCTTACGAAGTTATTTCTTTAACTGCTTCCTCTATGTCTATATTTTGTACTCTCCCGTCCTCTCCTTCTTGTTTATAGTATGCATAATATTAATATGAAAATTAATTTTCAATTTTTTACTCAATTTAATGAGAAAAAATTTGTTGTTGTCTTCACGTCCTCGCCGGGAATCGAACCTGGGATCTTTGGCTTTACACACCAATGCTCTGACCACTAAGCTACGAAAGATAACAACAGCTACATTGGTGAGTAAAGCCAAAGGTCCCGGGTTCGATTCCCGGCGAGGGTGTGATGACAGCAACAAATTTTTCCTCATTTACTTGAGGTAATTTATACTGAGTAAAAAACTGAAAATGAATTTTCGTATGATATTTAGTATTAACCACTATTAAGTGTCAAAGTATTTGATATAGAACTTTATATTACGTATTTATTTTTTATGAGATTCTCCTTCACTTCCCCGTACGTATTTAGCCTAACTTATCAACGCACACTTTCATGTAATGTGACTTCAGATTTGAAAAATCCAAATGGAAATTAAATACATCAGTAATAAATAATTGTCCTAAATTATGGACTAGAACACAATCTCTACACCTTTTTTATTTCGCATAATTTAATCATTCCTTAGTACGGGAAGTTTCCTTGTTGTTCTGTGTTGACACATTTACTTTAACTCAGACAATTTCCCACGGGAAAAAAAAGGATAAATTTCCCTTCGCTGCTACTTTTACTTTTCGTCTCCACTTGTGGTGGGCAAACAAGATGTAAAAAAAGCAATTGATAAACTGTTTGGACAGACTTAGTTTTCCTAACTGAGTTACTTCATTATCTTAGAACAATGTTTTCTATGCCACAAATTCAAAGGACCCTTAAACTTCAAGACACCTTTTTACCAAGAAAGTGCTTTCAACTAAACGAAAACAGATAAGAGGTGAAGGAATTAATAAAGCCAAAATCCGGGACGCCTCTCGCTTGGGACCTAATCTCTATAATTAGCTGTAAAACTCATCAATAAGGATAAAGAATGGCCACAAAAAGGGTCTTGAGATAGGAATGTTTAACTACACGTGGCAGAAGGATGGAGGTAGGCTCCTTTAACTAACTTTAAAATTGATGTAACCGGAAAGGCTTCTCTTCTCCATTTCCGGTTAAATAGTTACCTATATGTAGCAGAAAGTGATTAGGAAAATAATAATAATTCACATTATCATAGTATTACCCAAAATGTTCAAAAATCGCGCAATTTACTCAGCACATAAAAAGTTACCCTTAAAAGAGTAAAAGTACTACACCAATGAAACTTTTAATGCTTAACACTAAAAGAAAAATAATAAAGGAGTTACCCACTTATGAAATATTAATGTGAATATTCATTTTCAATTTTCCATCCAATACAAAATTTTCGCCGGGAATCGGGAACCAAAAGTCCCGGGTTCAATTCCCTGCGCAGGTGTGACAACAGCAACAAAAATTTTGTAGTAGATGGAAAATTGAAAATGAATTTTCACATTATTATTTCATATTAACCACCATTAATAACTAAATATGTCCTATAATAGTGTTACCTACTTAAGTGCTTAAAAATTCGTGCAAGATTAAGTTTGGAGCGGATACTGATGAAAAAAGTATGATGTAAGATAGTAAGATATCTTCTGAGATATGGGGGGCTAATTATATAGGCACTTACCAGATGCAGAAACAGAAGTAGAAAGGGGCGGAGAAAGACCTAGTCTTCATGAAATGCAAAGGTTGGCTCAGGATACGGTGGAGGTGCAAATCCAACCAAAATCTTCAGACTAGTAACTCTATAATAATAAAAGCATTGAATCAATGTTATGGTGATGAGCTATTTTTTTCGATACGTAAAGAGGTTATGCGAAAATGCCCGGATACGTTAATTTTATTATGGAAGAAGAAGATTTTATGTTATGAATTTTTGATGAATTCCTTGGTACCCTGGGTAAAGCAAGAGCAACACCTCAAAATTCCAAACAACAAAGGAGATCACATGATCGATACATAAAATTAAACGTTTTTGATACCAAAATTTGTTACATAGAAGCAACAGTTAACGACTATAGGTTTAAGTCACTCCTCGATGTACCTTGGAAGTCCATTGCGAGAACGTATTGCCCATGACTATACAAAACAAGTCCCGAAATGTCCCAGAAGGTGTGCCACAAATTGAAGCAAAGGATCCCGCTAGATCCTTACGGAAAATGATCCTGTCAAAATCTTTGAAACTTCGGATTCTGATAGTTCTCAACGAGTTGATCAAAAGTATAGGCGCTAAGTAGTAAAAACTCATCTTTTTGAGAAACGGTCCCTTAAAGTTGCATTCTTCCGTACTTCTAGTACATCTAAGGTAAAATTATACCTTTCAGAATCCAAAGTTTCAAAGAGTTTGGTAGAAGGACATTTTTCGTAAGGATTTGGCGGGGTCCTTTGTTTTACTGCCAGGAATATAATATAGAACGTCTGATTTAGATTTTTACGTGCTTCATGTATTCAATTTTCTAAATTTCAAAGTCCAACTTTAGCATAAAGTACCCTTCATACAAAAATAAACGATTTAGTCGTCAAGGATTACTTCCATGTGTCAAATTTTGTATTTTAATGTCTCACTCAACCCCTTTTGCTATTTGAAATTTTGGGGTTGGATAAGGCATCCAAAAAATTCGATATTTTCTTATCTATGTAGCTAAAAATTATTCCAGTATTTATCGTACGTTCCCTTAATTCGTCCTATTTAACGAATACAGGCGTAAATCTGAGTGACTTCCTCTGCGATTCAGTTTAAAGGCCAAATGGAATGATGTTGAAGATCTTTCTACTAACATCCCAATAATTTAATTTCGTTGACAAATGCAAGTTTGTAAAATCGCGTAAATCAAATTGTGTTTTCTTATATCACAAATTTAACTAATCCTAACAAGTCTGTAGATTACCTTGTAAATGAAAGATTAACTATCGCTGAATTAAAACGTTGAAAGAGGTGTAAATTACCCTGTAAATAAAAAACACGACGGCTTATTCAAAACGTTGAAATTCTCGCGTGGAAATAAATTTACAAAACAAAAAAAAGCGAAGGCTTCCATGCACATGCAAATTCTACAGCTCGAGTAATTACCCTATTCACGATCTATTTGATTAGTTGTGCCTATAGAATTGATTGATTGGGTCAATTCCAAAACCCAATACCTACAATATGTGCCCGGCTATATATATCGTCATACGTTTGGACATTACTGATTGAACTTTCGAGCATGTCTATCTCGGTGATTTAGATTGCGAATAAAGAGAAGGATCACATCCAGGTAGAGGTTGCACTGAAGCTCGTGCAGTTGGGAGGTCAAAGGTGAACGACCATACGGTTGCAATCCTAACCCAGTGAATGAGATCAATACAAGAACGTTTCTTCCGTATTCCGGGGAAAGGGCTATTTAGCTTTTTGACCCCATGAACATTAATAATGTGAATATCGATTTAAGTTCACTTGGTTCTTATTTCATGCACTAGTACCATTAAAAAAGGATTCTAAACAATTCTTTCAATGACAAGTACTATTTCACTTACTAAATAATTTATGCATTCCCAATCAGCAATAACAATTAACCTCTGAATTTCCTTTTGTTGATAACAATCTGATTTGACTGTGGCCAAAACTTATTTCCTTTTGGTATTATTAAATTACAAATTTTTCATACCGCTACTTCACTTCCGGTAATTTCGGAAGTAATAATGGCTTTGTTAAATGAAGATGTTTCAACATTAACTAAAAAGCTACAGAAAAGACAACTTAAAGCACTTTCTAATTATATTTTCAATCTCATATATTTAATTGTCCTGGTTTTCTGGTTTACATTTCCTCCTGCAAGCAAGGTATTTAGTTGTTGTTATAATATTTATCGTGCGAAATATCCCGTTAAATTTTTGAAATAAAAAATAAATTATTAAATTACATTTGAAAAGTTTTAATGTTAATTGAGCCACCTATTGACAGGTTATTACATTCTTCCATGCTATGTACCCAGGTGTTTCCTCTATCAGCGAAATCAATAAGGAAGCGCGAAAATTTAAAACGTGTAATTTGGTAAAGGAAAAATAAATTAGATTACAAGCAGCTAAAACATTTGGAAAGTTGAAGAAAACAGAAACGTGAATGCTGCATAAGGGAAGTACAAGTCTTCATTGTCATTCGAATGTCGGTATAGATATTTGGTTAATTATATGAAAATGTAGACCAAGTTTCAAGTAAATCTGACCACAAACAAAAATCTTCTATGCAAATTTTACTACCCCATTGGGGTTAAATTTCGAAATATCCTCCTTTTTCTTGTATATATCATAAAATAAATTTCTGTTTCAGCTATCTAGGCGCAAGCTCGAACGTTGATGAGTCAGTAATGTTTATTTTTCTATACCTAGATAACATTAAATTCACCTATAATTATTATTTCATTGTGAAGATAAGTGAAGTTTTCAGTGTTATACTTTTAGAGAGTAAATGAATAAATAGTGTAGTAAGTCCTCATAGGTCTATATCAAGGTAAAACTGACCTTTGGAAGCATTTAAAATATTTTTTAAACTTTCATTTCTTTAAAAAAATTACTTAGTTAATTTATTGGTAGATATCCCATTTCCCACTGAACATTATAAAGTAACATTGTAACTTTACATTTACGCCTAAACCAAATAAACAAACTTATTAATTCTTTTTGCTATCGTTAGCGCAAAGGAATTTTTGGAATAATTTCAACGCCGTCATTCTCTAGTCACTGACAAATACATCAGTAGGAATGCAAAGGGAATTACATAATGTATACTTTGTATTCCACAATTATCAAATATTTTTAAGCATTTAAAGGAAGTATAGCATGACGTCCTTCAATTGCGGCAAACCAAACATTCATAAAATTCACCATTGAATAACGAAAACAAAAGCTTTTGAGAATACATCAGTTGTTTTTACTTTAGTTTAATATAGATGAATAAATAAATAACATGTAGGTTTAAGAATGGTTTTAAGTAAGCAGTTTGCGTTATTCTTATAATGGTTTTTCATCGATTCTCGAAAACTATTACGATTACCAAAGACAGCAATGGAACAGGTATAGTGGAATAACAAATTTTATTGTTTTACGGTACCTGAAAGTATGGGTTTATTTATTATTTATTAATTTAAGGTGGGTTGGGGTATAGACATGTTCAAGTGGTTCTATTATTTTTTCTCATATCGTTTGGGTACGCAATGAGAGTGTGCTTATCAGTAGGAATCGTTGCAATGACTGATAGCTCAGTTAATCCAGATTTCCCGGTAAGTAAATTTTATATTTTTCTCGGTATTCCTTGCCTTTTATCAATTAATTAATTGACAGATCAGTATAAATTAGTTGTAAGAAGACAGTAGAAACCTAATCGTACCGCCATCTGACTGTGAAACGATGAAGCGCATTAATTTCCACAATTAAAACATTTTTCACAAGTATTTTTTGGCAAAATTTAAATTGATTTCTAATAATAAGCAAAATATCAATGTATGTAGGTATTATATTATTTGGTGGCAAAATCCACCTGTACAGGCTAAGCTCCTTCTTTTCTTCTATCATTCAATTTCGCGATTTTGACTCCGTCCCAAAATTATTTTCAAATCGTTGTCACATCTAATTCGATAAAATAACAGTCAAAGTTTGACCTGCAATGCAGCAATTGGAAATATTCCCGTATGAGGAAGCGAAATTTTATTTTGTCAGAAACATCTATTTAATATTCTCTCTAAGAGCCAACGTCTTTGATTTGCTTTTAAAGACTTAAGAAGAATTCATTGTTTCATTTTATTATTAGAAATAGGGTGTGTATATACTGAGTGTCACAGGAAACAATATGAGATAAATTTTCAAAAAAAGCCTTAAATACCAGAGGTCCTCTACCTTCTTGTTTCCTTCTGACTCTATCTTCTTGAGCACCTCATAAATACAAACTCTTCAGTCCAAAAACTGGTTAGACACGCACCTCCACCCCTTCTTATCCTAAGTCAATCTTCGCATTTACCAAAAACCAAACCACCCCATATCCCCAGCTATATACGATTAGTGCCTAATCTAATTTAGATCTTTCTAGTCTGTACTCCTGTTTCTGATCTAATATGTCTATTCACTTTTCAGAAGGTGTCCCACTGTCCTTTCTCTCCCTTTTTCTTATTGACTTCTTTCTTCCAATACATCCCCATTTGTAACTTGATCTATCTAAGGTATTTTTATCGTCTTCCTATAACAGCACATCTTTCCTATTTTTTGCCCCATTACAGAGTGGCACTCCACCCGGATAGTTACTTACGTGTTTAATAAACTTTTTAGAATTTCAAAATTAAACAATTATTGCTACTGCATTTTAGACATACCAATGGACTGATAAGAGTACAATACTATCTTCGTTCTTTTGGGGCTACGTTGTAGCCCAGGTAGCTGCTGGAATTGTTATCAAGAAAACAGGAACACAATGGTTACTTTTTGGTTCAATGTTTCTCAGTGCTCTGACCTCTGTTCTTATCCCAGTGGCCGCTTCCACGGGATCGTGGGCAGTTATGGTTTGCAGGATATTTCAAGGACTTGCTCAGGGTGCTTTCTTTCCTGGTTGTCACGTAATGCTCAGTAAATGGGCACCACCATCAGAAAGATCAATTCTAGGGACACTAACATACGCTGGTATGGCGAATTTATTAGCGATTAGAAGGTTTCAAATGCAAATGTGTTTTAATTTTATTTGAAGGAAATTCTTTCGGTACAATCATTTCAATGCCAACGACGGGTTGGATTGCCAACAGTAACGCGGGATGGCCAACTGCATTTTATCTATTTGGGGCGCTGGGGTTTTTATGGTGCATTTTTTGGGTAATTTTTGGAAGTGAGAGCCCTGCCAAACATAAAAGTATCAGCGAGGCTGAGAAAAACTACATTGAAACTTCTTTAGGAAGTTCAAACATTCAAATACCGGTAAGGATTCGTTCTCTAGATAGTACATGAAATCTAGTTTTTGAATTTGAAGGTAAATTTGTTTTACTAGTTTTCGGAAGTACCGTGGTTATCCATTCTAAAATCGATTCCAGTATGGGCTACTTTTATCACTGCATGCGCCCACAACTGGGGATTTTTTACTATTCTAACCGAAATGCCATTGTATCTTAGTGGAGTACATGGCTTCAACATCTCGCAGGTAATAATGTCAATATCTCACAAGAGTGATCCAGTTTTTTAACTTCTTTTATATAAAAATTTAGTAAGAGACGTAAATAATGCAGAATAACTCGTAAATTTATATTACCTTTAGATAACTTGGTTTTCAGAACGGACTTCTTTCAGCTTGTCCTTATTTAGCCATGTGGATTATGAGCTTTGTATTTGGGGCTATGACGGATGCGTTAATTAATAAAAAACTTGTTTCGGTTGGAATTGGTCGAAAAATTGCCAATACAATAAGTACCTTCACAACTAAATAGGCACAAAACATGACTTTACTTTTATTATTATGCTTTCAGGTCAAATTGGACCAGGAATTGCCCTTTTTTTACTAGGTGGTATTGGCTATTTAGGGCGTGGCGTGGCCATGGCATTGCTGATAATTGGTGTTGCCCTTAATGGTGCCCATCTAAGCGGTTTTCTAGTTAATCTTATCGACTTGTCCCCTACTTACGCAGGTGTTCTAATGAGTTTTACCAATGGTACATCACAAGTATGCTCCATCATTGCACCGCTGATAGTACAACTTCTTGTATTAGATAGCAGCGACAGCACACAATGGGCAAAAGTATTTTATATTGCTGGAGGCCTCTTCTTCTTTGGAAATATTGTGTTTGTCGTTTTTGGATCAGGAGAAAAACAACCATGGGACAGCAATAAGAAAGGTACGAGGGTGGATTGATAAGTTTCCGGCCTGACCAAGAAAAACAAGGTTTTTAAAAATTTTTTTTTTTTATTTCTCAACATAATCTCCTCCAAGGCTGATACATTTCTCATAGCGGTGTTCCAGTCTATTAATGCCATCTCTATAGACTGATTCGTCAAGCTCCTCAAAATAACCATTTACAGCTTCGATTACTTCTTCATTGTCCGCAAATCTCTTACCGCCAAGCCATTTTTTGAGATTAGGGAACAGAAAATAGTCACTCGGGGCTAGGTCTGGAGAGTAAGGAGGGTGCGGCATCAATTCAAACTTTAGATCGTTGATTTTAGCCGTCGCAACGATTGACGTGTGCGCTGGTGCGTTATCGTGATGAAACAAGATTTTTTTCTTCGCCAGATGAGGTCGTTTAATTTTCACCTCGTGGCTCAAACGTTGCAATAAGTCTGCGTAGTATTGACCAGTGATAGTATTACCCTTTGCAAGGTAATCAATGTATATAATACCTCTTGCATCCCAAAAAACAGTAGCCATAACCTTGTTCGCCGAAAAAATTGTTTTTGCCTTCTTTGGAGTTGGTTCCCCTGGTCCAATCCACTGTTTAGACTGTTCTTTGGTTTCAGGAGTGTAGTGGTGGACCCACGTTTCGTCAACGGTTACGAATCGACGCAAAAATTCGCTTGGATTACGCTTATACAATGACAAATTTGCGGTAGAAATGTTTTTTCGAATCAATTTTTGGTCGACTGTTAGCAAACGCGGCACCCATCTTGCACAGAGCTTTTCCATATGCAAATGTTGGTGCAAAATATGTTGCACACGTTCATATGACATCTTACAGGTCTCAGCTATCTCACGCACTTTCAATCTGCGGTCTCCCAGCACTATTTGATGAATTTTTTCGATCATATCTGGAGTTGTGACCTCAACGGGGCGTCCTGAGCGAGGCCCATCAGAGGTGCTCACACGACCCTTTTTAAACTCGGAAACCCACTGCTTAACGGTTGAATATGACGGGGAGGATGTCCCCAGTGTTGAGTCCATCTCTTTTTTAATTTCCTTCGGCGTTAACCCCTTCAAATAAAAGTATTTGATGACAGCACGATTTTCCTGCTTTTCCATTTTTACGAAAACCACAGAGGCGTCTTGTTCAGCGTGCTGTCAAACCTACACTAGCAAGGAGATCGGGCTGAAACTATAGCTACAAGCTATCCAAGGATGGTACTATAGAATGTCACCTCAAGGTAGGCCTAGTGGCGTCATCTCTTGGTTAGGCCGGAAACTTATCAATCCACCCTCGTACTTACTGATCATCATCATAAGGTCGTTAGTCCTAAGACTGGTTGGTCACGCACCTCCACTGTTTTCTATCCTGGGCTTACACGACGAAAAAAGGATGAACAAAAAAATTAATTTGGCGCAATAATTCAGTTATATTGTAAATTAAACAAAGAACCCTTTTTTCCTAACTTGCTCTAAATTCCTTAGGTCTAGAGAACCCTGACGAAATATAGAATGTGTTAGTGGACATCTCTCTCCCTTTTTATTCATTTATTTATTTATTATTAAACTTATTTTTCCTTTTCAGATGAAAAAGCAGAACCAACGAAAGAGAGAAGTTCTTCAACCGCTTAGCGTGTTTGAATAAAATTATTCAACACGATATTAAAAATGATTTTTAATTTGTCCAAAAAGTCAGTGGAAATTCAGCTAATTATTATTTAACTGACGGTGAGATGTCACATAAAAATATTTTTATTTATAGTACCCACCTTCATATAATTCACCGTTATTGTAGAATAAAGAATTGGAAATAAAATAGATGTAAGTACACTTATTACAAAATTGTATCTGTATGTAAAGGTTTGAAAATATTCGGCTGTGTTAATATTTTTAAGTTATTCTGAAAAGAAAATAAAATATAAATGTAACGATAAATGTATTGTTTATAAGAAGTCATTTTAATTGATTAAATATTCGTTCAACTAATTCCTTTTTATTTGTTATACAATATTACAATAATGAAACAACATGAAGTGCGTGTTTCTAAAAATCTACATACACCTCTACAGTCTACACAATTAGGTGTGTGGTGTTCGGAATTTACTTCAAAATTGCAGCAACATTAATTTAATTTCAATTTTAATTGCTCGAATTTCTCACATGAGGATTAAAATTTTAGATTACATTATATTTCAAAATCGTTTTTTTGATTTCCTTTCTATTTCGCACTTCTTTCTTTTCATTCTTCGATAAAAATATATCTCAAACAGAAAGACCACCAATCCCGCCAAGTTTCCAACCATCAATAGAATAAATACTGCTTCCAACTCCAACAGAGTCAGTTTGCTATTTGCTTTTCTGCTTTGGGTGATTTCTTCTTCCTCTGAATCGTACTTTAGTTTAGCTGCAAAAATTTCCTTCTCCCATTTCATGATGAAACCGGCTGACGTCATGGCGGAAACTAATTTGCCCAGGACCGGTTTCAGTGGAAATCCTTTCCACATTAACATTCCTAAACTGTATGTGATCACGCTGTTCTTAAAGCAGTATAGCAACGGTTCCCCATCAGGTGATCTGTAATTATTTAGGGCGTATTTCATGTAAAGCCTCGGAGACCCCATTGCAGCATTCCTCTCGTATGCAACCTTTCGAAGGCACGCTGGTACATCATCGCAGGTTGCCATTTTATCAGATATTATTTTTGAAATCGAATCATCTTCGGTTCGATCAATGAAATATCTTTTAGTGTTTGGAAGAAACAGGATAGTATAGTTGTTCTCGACAATGTCAGAAAATGATTGGACTTGTTTCCCGTATCTGGGTTTGGTAAGAAAACTGACCAAAGAAGTTTGATAGGCAACGGTGGCATGCAAACAAAACAATACCCAAACGAAAAAGATCATCCGAATCGTAAAGGTAATGGGCTGCTTGATGGGGTTGCTTACCAAAACGGCAAAACAAGCTTGGACAGTATTTTCCAAATTCTTGAAATATCTCAATTCCTTGAAAGTATATTTGGAAAAGATCCACAATGAAAGGCTTACAATGAGAAACCCCATGACAACGACACACCACGCTTCTAATGACATAACGTCGATAAGTTTTTCCCACTGGGACTTATCCAGAGCATGGGGAACGCACATGGTGACGTCTTCCAGGAAGTCATAAGGCACAATGTCGTAATATTTCAATCTTTCCAAAGTAACAGAAAACGCACCAATCAGGATGTCAATGAATTCGTTCTGGAGATACAACAGTGAACCAGTTGCAGTACCGTTTTCCTCAATTACACCCCAATCGCTTTTACTTATAGCTGCTGAATAATCGACTCGAAAATTGGAAACGTTGGACATAAAATTCATCATACTTATTTCCAAACCGTGTCGGAAAATGAGCTCCCCGTTATTATTTTTGTTTACCGGTGGCATCGCATAAGGTGGAAAAACAATAACCCTGACCTTTACTCTACATCTGTGAAGGTTTTTGGGAATCTTATTTTCGAATAAATCTGTTTTAAACTTGTATTTTCCGAACCAGCAGCTATTAATTACTTCAATGCTTTCGCTGGGATCGCCGCAATACTTTCCCTTGTAAGGAAAATAGGAATAAATATCAAACTTCTTACTGTCGTTAGCCCGTGGATAATAGATAAGACCGTTGGTGACTTTGTAAGACCACAGCAGATTCGTAAAGTTTTTCATGACATTTAAACTGTCGTTAAACGTCCTTACAGTGATTATCCAAAATTGGGCATGAGGATTCCAATCTTGAGAGTGCTTTAGTCCCTTCAGATGATCCTGCAACTCAGTTGGATGTCTTACCTGTATGATATAGTCACTAATGCTTTTCAGAAACGTTCCACTTAAAGACTCTTTCGATTTTTTAACGATTACAGACCATTTGTCCTCGTCAAAGAGTGCTTTGAGAAGTATCCTATCAATGACCGCAGATGAACGAGATGACGAATCAACTTCTGTAAGAGCCAACGACACTTTTATGATCTCTCCAGCATCCACGTATTGTTTACATGCTTTCAAAACGCATTGGACCAACGATTCCCTAGCCAAAGTCTCATCTGGTAACGGATTTAACACACAATAGGCATTTTTTACCAAGAGTAATAACATTGACAATAGCCAATAAGGAAATTTCATAATTAACGCTTTCTGAATTCAATTTGTTAAACAGTAACAAAGTGACTTTACGTGCAAATGTCCGTTATTGGAATGAAAACACGGAATGTAGTGATTATGTAGCAAAAACGACTAACATGTTAAAGGGCAAGTCACTGATGTCTTGGAAAAATATTTTCTTTGCATGTTGATTTTACGTTCAATTAGTGATTTACAGGGGGTAGTCGTAAAGAAGGTGAATAGATGAGTACAAAGTTTATAAATGAAATTATTACTATGAGATATTAAAATTTCTGAAAATTTTCCAATAAATATATAACGAAATGTACCATATATCAAATTAACAAGCTTAGCTTCACTCATGTTAAGAAATAGTGCGGCACAGGCAGACGCACCATAGCAATATAATATTTATTGAGATATATTTATATCAATATTTTGTATTCTTGAGGACAGACCTACAGCAATTCAGGACTCTCCTGCTTCGCAATCCTAATATTTACAATTACAACATTTCTACTCTGGGCAAAAGGATTTCCAAAATCATTCATCATCATCTTTATAAGCCCTTCAGACCGAAAACTGGTTGAACACGTACCTCCACACTTATTTTTTATTTCAATCTTCGTATTTCTCTAACTATCTGTGGACTATAAACCCTCTTTACTCCTACTTCTGCTTCTAATATGTCTCGACTAGCCTTTCATCTCTGAGATGTGCTATGAACCTAGCTCATCCATTTCCTATTGACTTCTTTGTTCTCCTACCCTTTGTAATCCCTCTTCATTTTTAGCCGTTTCTTTTCACGGTATTTTAAACATCCCCCCATAACACCACATCTTACTATTAAACCCTTTACCACTACCCAATTTTCTTTTTTTTTTTAATAACCCGAACATTTTAGTTTATAATTAAAAAACTTCCCCTGGTAGTAAAAAGATGGTTATTTTGATAGTGGACAGAAACATTAGACATTTTCCATGTCAACGTAAGGGACTAAGAGTGTCTTTAATTGCTGATTGAAGTTGCGATAAGCTTTACCGACTTACTACATTATGTATTCTGGCGACGATAATTATGTAATTATTTCGTGGCTTTAAAACCGTTTGTTTTGCGTTGTTTTTTTTGCATTCATTTACCCCCCTACTTGACAAAGTCTTATAAGCATCAGTTATTATTACTATTATCATTAAATTATTTGATCATAAAATTCGTTCGAATGTTTTTAAAATAGTTTAGTATCTTACTTTTTTAACAATTAGCATTCTTCTTAAAAAAGTATAACAGTCTGTAAATAAAAATAACAGTACCAAATACAAAATCAAGCAAGAATATTAATTTAGGTATTGCTGAACTTCTTGTCTACATTAAACTCTGAGAAATTTCAATTTTGAAGCATCTAAATTAAGCAAAGTTGTTAATAACTTTAAAAATTATTGAAAACATAACAATTTTTCAAAATAAGAGCTGATTACTTAGTAGTTCAAGTTAGTGGTTTTGTAAAAAAAAGCATCAATTATTTTTTAAAAGAAGTTAGTTTTAAAAAGTGCCAAAACTACAACTACAATACGTGGTATATGCAACTACTAATAATCGACTTCAACCAAGTATTGAAAGTTGCCTAGATAAACGTCAAAGTTTTAGTTTAGGTGACCTAACCTTTGTACTCAACCTTGATAAAATTACATTTAAACAAGGTTTTTTCAAACTTACTTGACGAAATGTATGGTTATTTTGTGAAACTTTGTTTAAGAAGCAGATACAATGAGAAATTATTTTGGAATACACAAATCAACATATCATTTTACAAATTACAGGCAGCACAAAATTACCTATATTTGCACAAAACAGTACTCTTCTGATGTTAAAATTACCTTAGGAAATATTACAAAAGTAGTTAAACTTCCCAAGAATCCTCAATATGTACCTCAGTCTTACTGTAAGTTATTTTTGAAATTACATTAAAATAATCATCGCTCATCAAAACGTTGTAGTACAAGAAAACTGTGGTCAAAGCACATTACATCATTTAAGATGGATGATGCAGAAGGATATTTTAGGACAGGATATTTTCCTGTTAGGCCCCCCTGGTCCAAAGAAACGAAATATTGCTATGCAGTATTTAGAACTAACTAGCAGAGAAGTAGAATACGTTGCCTTGAGTAGAGACACAACAGAGTCTGATTTAAAACAAAGAAGAGAAATAGCATCTGGAACAGCCAAATATTTTGATCAGGTCTGAGCTCATCATTCAACTGCAGTTTACAATATAACTATAATGTTTTTATTTACTATTTTAGAGTGCTGTTAGAGCTGCCACACAGGGTAGTGTTTTGGTGCTAGAAGGCATTGAGAAAGCTGAGAGAAATGTGCTCCCAGTATTAAATAATCTTTTAGAAAATAGAGAAATGCATTTAGAAGATGGTAGACTACTTATACCTGCTTCTCGTTATGATAAGTTATTACAGGTAACTACTACCTAACTACTTCACTATTGAATATTAATATCTTATGTCTTAAAAATAATTGTACAGTGTTATATTACTGTTAGTAGAACATTAAAGTAATTCATGTGGAGGCAAAAGTATTTAAATTTAATCATTTAGTAAGTTTTTGCACACTTATTAGGTCACAGATATATGTACCTTGTGTAACAGTTTGGGATGACTGGTTACATGGCTGATTTATTAGTATATTGTTAATTTTTTCTTTCTGTTCCAGGAACATGGTAAAGAGGAACTTGACAAATGGAAATTGGTAAGGGTCAGTGAAGATTTTCGTGTAATAGCTCTAGGACTTCCTGTTCCAAAGTAAATACCTTTTTAAAAACCATAATAAGTATTTAAGCATAATTTTGTTCTTCTAGTAAAAACAATGATCTACCAATTTAACAGAATTCATAACATATTTCTTTTTTCAAGGTATATTGGAAATCCATTGGATCCCCCTTTAAGGTCAAGGTTTCAAGCCAGAAATGTAGATGTAGACACTTACCAGGTAAAGTGAAACTTATTAGTAAAATGATGTTTTTTATTGTTTTGTCCAAACTGAGTGGGAGTATTAATAAAGTTATTATATATATATTATATAATTAAATGGGAATCGTCGCACCTAACAAAAAATTAAATGTCGTTTATAGTAAACTACTGCTAACTAAAGGATAAACAAATAAAACTAATTTACTTATCGTTAGTAATAGTTGTATTACTACTACTAAATATTATTTCTTATATTTTCTACTACTAATTAACAACATAAATAAAATTGTATCGATGAGCGTCATCGCGCAAAAACTACTGGATAGATGTTGATCATTTTTATGACTGATGATGATCATCTTTATCCAATAAAAATTATCAGGATGTTCCTGTTTAATATGAAGTTAATGATATTTAATACAACGATGATCCCAACGGGTGTAGCTATACATGTTCCTTAGCACTAAAAAGAGGGGGCAGAGGACAAGGTACCTATGCGGATAAGGGAAAGCTTTCTACTTCTGCCTCATAGTAAAATACGCAACAGACGCAACACGATGGTGTACAAAGCATAGTAACTTTTTATGCAAATGGCAGTTTATAAATTACTTAATTGAAAGAAAATGTTAAATTAAATTAATTTAAAATATACCCAGCAAAACAGCTTGCATTCACGATATGCTTTTTAGAATATACCATACAATTAAAACACCAAATTCTACTTTAACCAGAATTAAACGATATATATTTTATTATCTTTTTATATTGACGCTTATTTTTTTCTTATTTCCTTTATTGTCAGGAACGCCTCGACTTATAAATTCAAGCAAATTGAAATCCTTAAATTAGGGACTTTAAAAATTGTTATAGTGCAGTTATTTATGAATGAGTTAACTGCGCAACAACAAAAGGAAGAATTTTATTGCATCTTGCGCGTTTCCGGCTTCAAGATATTCCGCAATTTCAGAAGGAGCTCAATCGGTCGTGGGCCTGTCGCTCGCTCTATTTAATCGTTGTCGTACCGACCATTCCGATGTCGCCAAAATAAAACTCGCGTGACAAAGTGTCGTCATTAGCATGGAATTTTATAGTAAAAAAATAGGGGTGTTTTCGATTCAAGAATTTAGTTATAAATAACCCCGCTATTCGAGCAAGTCAACGGAACCGGAAAAAAGCTTCATTCTTTTTATTGAAAGTGATTTTCATGAGTTTTTGAAAGTTATTTTTACGCGACAATAATAATTTGTTTAAAAAGTGCTTTTTGTGTAAAGCATAAAGGAACAGTTACCACAGTCAAGCACTTTTGAAGATTGCTTATTTATCATAATGTTGGATGAAGAGTAACAAAAAAGGGGCGAAAATAAATATGGTTGGAAACAGATGGCAATCAAGTAGTCGATCTTTATCGGTTCGAACGATTTGGGTCGACGGCCACAGGCACGTTGTTTTATTCGACAAAGACCCATATGTGAAATCGCATCAAAGACAAATCACGCAATCGCTTTATTCTGAAAACGATTCTATCTCCAAGTCCCCATCGCCGCTTCCTGAATCACCTCCTCAGACGATTCTGCAGATCTCCACGGCTCGCTTATTCCACAATCGATCAAAAACTGTTCAAACGAAACGCGAATTAACCATATACAGTCCAGAACTTAATTCAACAAGCGAAGTATTGATAGAAAGTCATCCCCTTAAACAAATGAAACTTCAAAATTTAGAATGGACAACTTGTGGATTAAAGTTATCCAAAAGTTTCGATTATGAAGTGGACCATGTCCAAAATTCCAATGTTCCTATAAATTCGTTAAAACAAAGTTTCTTGGAAAACGACTCCCTTAGCGAAAGAGTGTTGCATTGGCTTGACTTGGCGGCCATAAATGAAACCAACCCTTCACCAGATTTGGCGAAAGAAGAAAGGAGGAGTAAGTCGAAAAGTGCGGTTGTTCACGATCCAACTTTAATTCATAATAATAAACATTCAACGACTTCAAAAATCCCAAAACGAAATGCTAAAAGTGCGGCAACAACTACAGATAAAATTGGACATAAAACTAACATCGAACAAAATCTGGAGACGTCTAAAAATACAATTTTACATCATAAAAACAAGCCACTCACAAAACATGTATGGACTGATGAGAATATAGAAGAATCCAGACCATCTTCAAGCAAAGACAGCGCTTCTCGATCTTGTGATGATTTCAACACCGAAAAACATGTTATTTCAGAAGCAACAGTAGACACTTCTAATAAATATAAACATCAAAATCCATCTTCCAATATTGATCATAACGATCAAAATCGTTCCAATGGTACTCAGAAAATAAAGAAAACCGACTCATCCAAAAAAGAAATTCACATATTTATACCAACTTTTGATACTATTGGAACTGACACAGAAAGTAATATGAGCAGTACTTTTAATGTAAACAGTCATATATTTGTTAACAGTTGATGAAGTATTTAATAAACATTTTGCATTGAATTACCTAAAAGTTTACTTTTTTTTATTCTGGTTAAATTCCTTATTGCTTTTCAAATAGTAAAACAATTCATTTATTGACGCCTTTGATAGTGCCAAAAAGTAAGTGTAAGTAGTTAATATTATAATGCACTCTCACTAATTACTGTTAATAATCTGATGATTGGTATTTACCTTTGACCTTTTTCGGTAAACCTTGGAAAGGCTAGACAGACGACAAACCATTATTACCGTTTTCCTGTTTCATTATTTCTAATTTCCACTTCACAGTATGTTACTGTTTTGGAATTTGACCCAAATTTTTGTCATGAAAACTTGATTAATCAGCTTCAATCTACTATCCCTCTTTGGATAGGTTGTTGAACCTCTAATGACAATATTTACGAACAAAGAACGTTAAACGTGGTGTCGTTCACTTTTTTCTTGAACAAAGCCTCCTTGAAATGCGAGGTGTTTCAGTTTTTGCAACCCTTTATTCAAGGGCTGCATTAAATAATTAAATTGCTCCCCATTGTTAGTTGAGAATTTTTCTGCGCCACCAGGCAGTGCATTAAAAAGGTAACTAAGGCACTTTAATAATGATACGAATTTGTCAATTTTGAAGATTGTCCCTAATCGAACAAATGTACAAATAAATTAGTTTGTGGATTACATGATTAGATATTAGTATATTTATTTTTTTTTCGTTTAAATAATGTTTTAAAAATTAGCTAAAGACTAAGGAGTTTTAAACGCAATAGAATTGAGAGTTTTCATGCAAAATCAGCGTAAATAAAGTTAACACAAACTATAATATTTGCAATTAGCCGACAATGTTACGTTTTATATTCCAATCGCATACATTTGAGCGTGGCTTAAAACAAATATTGCGTGTTCTGGAGTCGTAAAGTGACAATTTAACGTTTCCTGAATGGTTTGCCAACTAATGCGTCCCCATGTCAGGATAAGTGAAATTTCTGTGGTGTATATTGGGGGTACTATGTATGCTGTGCAATGCGGACACCGAGTTATAAAGTCAAAGCAACTGATATAATCACCCTCGGAAAATAAACAAACTATTTTGAAATAGTTAAGAAATAAAATTCCAACAAAACAGCTTAGCGTGAAAGATCAGAACCAAAATAGGGTTGCAAATAATTTTATTGATTTAAAATCAACATCAATCATTTTATATCAAAATATATACAACCCCATTTTGTTTCTGATCTTTTACACGTTTTTATAAGAGAAGTAAATGGAATCCATAGTTTCTTTAGCTTTGGGTTCATCTAATAAGTGAAGTTTTTCAAATGGTTTTCTATTTTGGATTACACGCACTTATTAGTTCACCACAATATCTTGTTCTTTTCAGTTTCCCACAGCTGGCGTATATCAATTCGATATTGTTTTGCGGGCTGATTTGTCGTAATTCTTAAAATTTCGTAGTTCCTTTCTAAAGGTACGATAAGTGGTGATTTGGCAGGTGCTGATATCAATTTGGAAGTTCAAAATTCCATGGACCATGACATTGAACCCGGAAAACAATGTCGATCCAATATTTTAGATTATTCATTTCCAACAACTTTAGAATTTTTTGGATTCTCATCAGTTAAAGAATTAGAAGGTATTCATATATATATAGTATAAAATTCAACTGCAATTTCTAAACAGTTTGTGTTAATACCACAATATCGTGACGAATAATCGATTAAAAGAGAATTGGGTTTTCCTAATTTAAGTTCTTTTTTGGTCATCATTTTGTAATAACTAAAATCCGCAATTACTTCAAGAGTAAATTAACTGTGGTAATTGATATATTGCAAGGGTAATTGAAACTAGTTGCATGTCGGCTGGCAATTGAAACGGATAAGGTAATCGCTTCAGTTGGATGACTTTTACAAATTCGTCCGGTTAATGGGCTTAGATTGCAACGATAGTTTTAGGAATTGAAGTCAATTTTCAGCGGAACGCGCGTGTAAACAGTCCAAGTTTACATTTTTTAAATTCTTATTTCTGCTTAAATTAGAAAACTACTTATAAAAAAACCATAATGGCTGCAAAATCAGGAATATAAATACTTTTATGAGAATTTAGTTCTCGCATTTTCCTGTGTAGTTTTTATGTAAAAGTTTGAGTTTCACTCGCTTGCCGATGATTTTACACTTTTTCAAAATCAAATTAATTGAAATATATAAGTAGAACCCTTTCATTTAATATCCTATCTGATGTCTTACGTTTCGATCTGTTATTTACTCCCCTGTTTGTAAACATGTCCTCCAACTGTGAAATTTAATTGCATTTTACTAATTACCAAAACAATAAACCGTAATGTACAAACACCGAAATCCTGCTTTCTTCCATTTTTTAGTGCGGAGCCCTCTATCAAAATGAAAATTTTCATTAATAGTCTAATTACAAATAAATTTTAACTTGCAGGAATATCTTTCGTTGCTTAAAGATATAGCACCCACCCTCCCATTTCAAAAAATCGAAAGCCTTGTTTCGGCAGCTTTTGCTTTAAATAGCAAAGAAAGTTTAGCAATGGGTTTACCCGATTTTCCTGTTGAAAATTTAAAATTTGCCGTCAAAATATTGGTAAGAAAATTGAAAACAATACAAAACATCTAATTTGTATTTCAATGTTTATCTTATAGGAAAACAACCCCGGTGTAACAGTTCACGACGTAATTTCTTATTTATATCCATATTACCTTCTTCCAAAGTCGAGTATTAAATCTGTAGAGATACTACTGGAGCAATTTAAAATAATGTCAAAAAATAAACAAACAATTTCATTAAGTAATTTAAGCCAGAGTTTTAAGAACCTCCTTAAGAATAAAGAAACCAAAACCTTTATTGAAACACCATATCAACAACAAATATTAGAAAAAATGTTGCAAAGCACAAAAGTGACTGATTTGTGTGTGATAGGACCCAAAGGCTGCGGCAAAAGCATTTTAACTTCTCAACTTTCAAATCTTGTGAACAAAGACACGGAAGATATAGTTTTATATCACGATATGACTTCCAGAGATTTGATACAACAAAGAACTACCCTTGAAAATGGAGACACTGTATGGAGATTTTCTCCACTAATAACAGCGGCTTTGGAGGGCAAAATTGCCGTACTTGACGGTATTCATAGGATACATTCAAGCACACTTTCTGTATTGCACAGGTACATCACAATTTTGATGTAAATGTATATATATTTATCCTTCTATATTAATCTATATTCCAGACTTGTACACGATAGAGAATTACAACTTTATGATGGCAAACGTTTGATTAGTTCTGAGAAATATGACAAAATTAAAGAAAACTATGGTCTTTCTGACGAACAACTTCATGAAAGCGGTATTTTAAAAATTCATTCCGGTTTCCAAATTATAGCTCTAGGGGAGCCCCCGACGACTCAAGGCGTAACCAACTGGTTAACTCCAGAAGTAATCAGTTTGTTTTTGTTTCAAGAAGTCAGGCCTTTACTGAAACAAGAAGAAACCGAAATAATATCAAAAGCAGTAAGAATTTTTGAATTAGTTTGCACACTAGGCGAAAAATTAGGAAATATGAATTGGAAAGGAAATTTTTTAAGAGACGCTCATTTTCTAATTAGTACATGATATATCTTAGGTGTTAAAGGTCCTTCCTTTGTTTCTACTTTTTTTTAATTTGAATCTGAATTCTATTGCTTGCATTTTCGCCTAGTATGAAGATGATCTTATAATGTAAAATTTATTTATAAATAAATAATCGTTTCAGTTCGGGCCGATATGTAATTCAATGAAACAGTTGATAGAATTGGCGCAT